>NC_041392.1:304842518-304847985 GCF_002162155.2 Triticum dicoccoides | reverse complement strand
CACTATTCTGATCACGGGATCAGAATAATATTCTGATCACAACATGAACTTCCCGAGTAACGCGCCTGACCTTCCCCGAGTACTAGGTTGAACTTCAGCTAAAAGGTGTCCAAATGGGGCCTGCGATATACCGTTGGATAGCTATGGACATCAGTATCATGACCCAAGTTAAATTTTTGGCAAAATGTAAGCGGTTTAAGAGCAGTTTTGAAAACCATTTTTTCTTCATATAAAAAACATAAATCGTATTTTCAATCGCATTTTTAAACTGTTTATCAGAATGAGGCAAATAATATGGCATTAGAAAGCTGCTGCAAAACCGCTCCTTCCACATGATGAAAGTTTTCTCTAATTCCCTACGGTTAAAGAGTAATTAGGAAAATCGTAAAATTTCGTAAACCGAATACCCGAGTTCATATTTTCGACGCCATTTCTAAATGGCTAATCCAATTGAGGCAAATAATATGGCGTTGTAAAGCTTATGAAAATGCGCTACTTTTTTATGTTAAAAGTTTTTTCTAATTTTGAATGGTTTAAAAGTAATTTAGAAAACGGTACAAGTTCCACCGAGTTCGTATTTTCGAGCTAATTTTTTAACCGTACGTCCAAATGCAGCAAATGATATGGCGTTGGAAAGCTTGAAGAAATGCGAAACTTTTTTGTATATGTTGTTTCTCCTAATTCGTTACGGTTTTATGTCAGTTTTGAAAATGGTTAAAAGTGTATTTTTGCCGTAATTTCTACAAACTTTACCGGAATGGGGCAAACAATAGACCGCTGAAAAGCTACGGAAAATGCGAAACTTTTTCATGTTGATGGTTTTCTCTGAATCCTGACCGTTTTCAAGTAATTTCGAAAATGGCGAGATCATTCGTTCTGCCTCTATCGCGAAACTGATTCTTCGAAAATGCACCGCGTGAAGAATCTGAACTTCTCGGCGCGTGTACCTGAACTTCACTATGTTTTTCACGTGTTTTTTTGCTCGTAGCTCTACATCCACTCACCGGAACACTCACCGGAATTAAGCAAGTAATGTATCGGTGGAAAGCTGATGTAAACACGCAACTTTCCCGTGTTAATAATTTTTTCATACTCACGATGATTTTAAAAGTTTTTCATCTCAAATTCATTCACTATAGTAGTCGAACTTCCTGCTGTTTTCAGGTTGAACTTCTATGACGTATTTTCATTTGTAATTTTCTCATTCATTTGTCAGTGTTACACAAATGATATTTGTTTTGTTCAAACCTCTCACAATAAATTTTTTAATTTTCTCCGACCGATGACTTGAACTTACACAAATGTTATTCCTCCCGTTTTGAAATAAATTAGAAAATGACGAGATCATGGTTTTCTGCCTTCATCACGAATGGAAATGCACTGCGTGAAGTGGTTGAACTTCTTGGGCATGTTTTGTCTGAACTTCACTCTATTTTTGACGTGCTGTTTTTTATCAATAACTCCCAAACCACTTACCGGAATTGAGCAAATGATATACCAATGGAAAGCTGTCGAAAACACTCAACTTTTCCATGTTGATCAGCTTTTCATACTCGCGATGTTTCAAAATATTTTTTAATGCGTAAAAATGTGTTTTTAATGGTATACACAAATTTTTTAAACCATCCATCGGAATATAGCATACAATATACCGTTGAGAAGCTTATGAATAGGAGCATCTTTTTCATGTAGACAGACGTTACAGATTTTTGTTGTTTGAGAGCAGTTTTAAAATTGGCAAAAAGAACGTCGTTTTTTGCCTATTTTTTACATGTAATTGAAGGTCGGACGTCTCACACTAGAGATCTTGAACTTCACCATGAGCAGCATGTGAACTTCTTGCAAAAAAACCTTTTAAGCTTTTAGTTTTTTTCTTATATTCCTATCTGAAATGCATTTCACGTATTAGTTAAACTTCCCGCTGTTTTTATCTTGAACTTCCGTCACATATTTTTCTTCAACCTCTCTCACAAGAAATTTTTAACTTTCTCAGGCAATTTTTTTGGACTTTGCCTTTTTATTCTTTTTAATACAAAATGCACACCGTGTAGTACGTGAAATTCTAGCAATCATCAACCTGAACTTCTGAGATTATGCGTTCTACCTTCATCGTGAAAACAGAGTCTATGAAAATGCAATGCGTGAAGAGTTGAACTTCTGGAACATGTGTGTTTGAACTTTACTCTATTTTTGACGTATTGTTTTTGGCTCGTAACTCTCAAACCACTCACCGGAATTGAGCTAATGATGTATTACTCTATTATCTTTTTTCTTATCATTTTTGGTTTCTAATTTGATATGGAATGAGAGAATTTTTCCATTATTTTAGTTTGAACTTCTACTTAAAAAAAGGGAAATCTATTTTAAACTTTTTTAATTGTTGCTTTATTTTAATTAGAACTTCTTCATTTTGTTCTTTAGTAAAGAGAAAAAATCTGAGTTTTTTATAAACTTTGACCTTCCCTGTTATTTTAATTTGAACTTCTTACTTTATTCTTAGAAAAAATATGGTTTTTTAAATAGGCATGAAACAATTTTAAAAAATTGGACTTCATACTTTTATTTTTCCAACAAAGGGGAAGAAATTGAGTTTTCTGTATACATCGAACTACTCCGTTATTTTAATTCAAACTTCTCAATTTTATTTCTTATTAGCAAGGAAAATCTGAGTTTGTAAATTCTAACTTCTTGGTTTTTGTAATCTGAACTTCTCGGGTGTTTTTGAGATGGTGAAAATCAAATGCTGCATTACTTCTAGGTTTTTTTTGAAATGGTAATTTCGATTTTTTTAACTTCGGACTATACCTTTATTTTAATTTAAAATATATGTTTTTTTAGAAACGAGAACAAATCTTGGTTTTTTGTATGCGCGTATATATGAGCACTTCATTTGTACTGTATTTAAAAAACATTGATTTTTTGTATTATAATATGTTCTATTACAATTAACATACTTGACCTTCTCAAACATTACATTTTGACCATTCCACAAACATACTTGACGTTCTATTAATATTATCTTATAGGCAGTAACATAAGAACCTTCGTGTGCAAGTAATGGCCACAACATGGAGCCCCTGTAGGTTCAGTTCAGCTATATCAATGAGTGAAGAATGCAGAACAAAAATTAATAAATTTAGAAACTAGTAACGACCACAACATGAAGCCCCCTAAGGTTCAGTTCGTATTTATCAACGAGTAAGGAATGCAGAACAATAACTCGGAATTTAGAAACAACAAGAGATGGGACTGCCAGACATTGCTTTCTACTTTGGGAGATAAATACAAACATCTTCTAGCCACACATACCACTTCTTTTTCAGCTACGTGAGCTACACTAACTTTTCTTCACACATAGTACTATGGAGTTGGACGATGGTTGGAGCAAAAGTGAATAGAAAAATAGAAAAATGTAGGCTCACTCATCACTCCCGTAGCACCTCTGTATGTCCCATGCTAACTACAACTCTGTGCACAACAAGGAGGAGCAGCGTCAGAGTGGCCTGGCTGCCAATCGGGAGGATGGAGCAGGAGGGAAGTTGGCTGGGTTGGGGCGGCATAGGAGTTCGCAAGCTGCTACATGGGGTTGGTCAAGCCGGCGCTAAGGTGCAGCGCAGGATGGCGCTAGCTAACTGAAGATGGGGCATGGCGCGTGGGGCATTGACCACTTTCTTTTGAGAGATGAGAGCAGCTGCAGTTTACACGCACGCGAGGTAGCACTGAAAGTAACGCACGCTGGAGGGCCATGCCGGCTGCATACCGCGGAGACGCAGGGCTACGGCGGCCATCGCGGTGGACTTACCCACGAGCTCGGGTTGAACTGACATGTAGCGCAGAGGCCAGCGACAGCCAGGCCACTCTGAACATTGCTCTAGCATGAAGAAGCATGGGGAGAGGAACTCGGACGGACACGGGTGGGGCACTTGGACTGCTGAAGCAGTGGCTAGAGCAACATCCTGTGGCGGCCAGCGACAGTAGCTGGACTACGACGCACAGGGGATGGCGCCACCGGATGTGCTTGGGACGGCCAGCGGCGGTAGGTGGGGTTTGGCCAGGTGCTCGTGCTGCAGGTAGCCCGGCCACAGACGAGCATGGCGGAGTGCAAGGACCGGCGGCGCTTGCTCGATCCCGTCGACGGGGAAGAACGCAGGATCAAGGGGAGATGAAATCGGCGAGGGGGTGGGAGGGAGCCACCGGGATTCGAGGCATGGCAGCGGGATTCGACTCGCAGAGATGAGATCCATCTTGCGGTGGCGCGCGCGAGTTGCCGGAGGGGGTGCTGCCTGGAGTTGCCGGCGCCGGCGACTAAATCTGAGAATGGTTTCATACCTAAACCATACTTAAACCATACCCGTATATGTATCTCTCAAAACCATACTTGAACCATACCCGTTTAATGCCATTTTCAGCCCAACCAAAACTAAACCCTCTATTTTTTCCACCCAAACCAATTTAAACCCAATAAATAACCGTGGGTGTAAACCCAATACGTAACTATGGGTTTGCTTCAATGTATATATGATGGCACAAATCGACATGTCAAGAAGAAAATGGCATAGAAAAGACATAAGTGCATCTACAATAGTTGGGAACAAAGTTATCGTTGAGATACGGTCAAACACACAACAAGTACGCCCACGACTGAAAAGCTGACTGACAAGTGTATTAAAACCAATTTCTTAGCTAAAGCACAAGCAGACACATTCGATTTGCATGTGTTGTTTTCCCATAATACAGAATTACATAGTGCATCGCAGCATGTACGCGGATCAAAGATACTCGTTGACGATGCGTCCTTGCTTATTGCACATAACCAATGCCTTGAAACCGGTTTGGACCCATAGTTTATAGCCGTTAATAACCAAACTGTTTAAGCCCATAACCAACTATACCCAAATTGGTTTCTTCACATACCCAAACCAAAACCAAACTAAAAAAGATTCAGCCCAATAAAACCTGAACCAATCAAACCCAAAGTAAGAACCGAACCGTTTCACCCAGTTTTTTAATAACCATTCCCAGGTTTACCGGCGACTTGCGTGGTTGCCTGGGCCGGCTGCGCGCGGGATGGGTGAGGTGTGCGGGGGCGCTGGGTGGGCCGGCGGCGGGGGGCGGTGGGAATTGTGGGGGTCGAGGGATGGGAAGTCCGGGCAGTTTCCCGAGTTCGGGAACATCTCTTCGCTGCCTATACACGGCCGTGTGATCCAAATAACTATTCTGATCCCAGGATCATATATATATATATATATATATATATATATATATATATATATATTTGGATCACAGCAGCCTCTATATAGGGCCTGATGGACCCCTTCCAAACTTTCCTGAACTGTCGGCCCAACCAGACAGCATCCCACCCGATCCCGAGACGCCCCGACAGGATCCACCTGATTCCCGATCCCGAGCCGACCCACCCCCTTCCTCGCCGCTCCTCCCCTCGATCCCCGACCTCCTTCCCTCCTTG
>NC_041392.1:304824249-304841977 GCF_002162155.2 Triticum dicoccoides | reverse complement strand
ACAGCTCCTGGCCGGCCAGATCCGCCGCCTCCCGTCCTTCGCCAGCTCCTGGTCGGCGGGTCAGACGCCTCCCCTCCGTCTCTAGATCCTGGCCGGCCACCGGCGCGGGCGAGTGAGCGACGGCGGACGCCTGCGCGAGGGAGCCCGCGTCGCCTGGACGCGGCGAAGCCGCCATGGACTTCAGGAAGCCGCATCCTCATCCCATCGTCACTGCCCGAAGCCTTGGCAGACCAGATGATGGCCCCGCCGCAAGCTACGGCGAGCGGCGCGACCAACGGAGCAACTCCTCTATGGAGGCGGCATCGGCTGCGCCCTCAAATTCAGCGATAAAAGTACATGAACTTCCTCCCAATTTTGCCTTCTTCTTCAATCTTGCCTTCTCTGACCTTCTTGCTTCGTGTAGATGAACTTCGTGGCCCCTGCAAGACATGGATTGCCATGGAATTCCTCTCCTACCTCCACGACGAATTGTTCTCAAGGTGGCCTATCAACTGCTGAAAAAAGGTTGGCCGAACTTCTAGCAAGGGTATGGTTGAACTTCTTCCTTCCTTTGGTTTGTTATTTGCTTACAGCTATGTGAAGTTCAGGTGGTGTGTGAGCCTCAGTTCAGGCTACAAATACTATAAAATCTGCCTGCATTCACATTCACATGTGAAGTTCAACTAGTAAGTGTGCTAGAGTTCAGGTTGGTATGTCTCTGGTTCTGTGCAAAAAAATAAAAGGAAAATAGAACATGCATGTGATATGACATGAAGGTCAGGTTGGTATGCACTAGTAGTCCAACCATTCAAAACTCAAGAAGGTTCAGGGTTTTTAACTGTAGACAGTATTTCCCCTTTGCAAAACAAGAAGTCCAGGTCGTGGATAGTGCACAGTTCAAGTACATATAAGTAATCAATATTGTTGAATTAAAAAACAGGATGTGTGAAGTTCATTTTGTGAAGGGTGCTCAGTTCAGGTACAAAGGTATTGGCAGATGCTCAGGTCAGTGCATAGTGTGATGGCTCTCACCACTTTTATATGAGAAGTTTCAGGCTGTGAATAATGCTAAGTTCAGTTACAAAGGTATAGGCAGATATAACTTGTGTGCTAATAGACATTTTTTTCTTTTATGTCAGCAAGACGAGAGACGCATGAAGAAGCTTAGAAGTTCCCAGCAGCAAGTACACAATCCAAAGCATGTACGCATTGCACCACCCCCTCAATGGGTCACACCTTAAACGCACCAACACCATTACCAACCTGCTCCAGACTAAAAATGGATGACACCCAAAACACATGGATACTTACAAGATGTTGGGTCACAGCCCTATCCGCACAAGTTTGCGCCTCCACCTAATTGGGTGACGCCGGAAATCCCCCGCGGATTCTTTGTATCCACCAGCAGACTCCCAAGCACGCCGATGGAGGAGGGGGTTAGCTCAAGTCCTGCGTGTAACTCTGGAGGTTATCCTGGTGTGCCTCATCAATGCCAAAGCGAAGCAACTAAACCGGATCCCAAGACAAATCCAACAGCAACACACACATAGAGGAGAGTGCTCTGCACGCTACCACCGTTGGATCCTGCTGCTGCTACAAGTCAGAATTGTATGGGGCATAAGGTAGATGGATTTCTTCACAAAACAAAAGAGAAAACCAAGACCAGGATCGCAATACCTCCACAACCACCTCAAGCAAAAAGGACGCAAACAAGAGAGAGGCCATCTTCAGCCCTCCTTCCTCCTCGTGATCCACTGCTGCATCCTGCTATGATTACTCCGCCATGCCCCATCCTAGAGGGACAATAGCCGACACCGGCGGAGTTGCGATCATACACGCACGTAAGTGAAACAAAAAATATTTATATACGCATCTTGTTTTATCTGCAAAACTTCTGCACCCTCCAGGATAACAAGTTCATAAACTGCATTTTAGCGTGCTGTCTGGATTATTTTTTTCCTTTTCTATAGACGCCGGATCTACCGGAGTATCTAATACCAAGACTAAAGATGTGATTCAAAGATGCAGAGAAAGCAAGGGAATTTTATAACAGATATGCCAGACACGCTGGTTTCGGAATCAGGGAGATGGGAGGAAATGACAACCACAAGTATTTTGTTTGCGCCTTCCAAGGGATACACACATCTTCTATTTCAGAGGCCAACAGGAAGCGAAACAAAACATCGCAAAGGACGGGCTGCAATGCAAGAATGAGGGTGAAGGTGCAGGAGGATGACACATGCGTGGCAGTGGACATTGAGTACAATCATAATCATGAACTCATGCAAACTGATGACATGCTCGTATTCTTGCACTCACACAAGAATTATGACCCCACTATTTTGGAGTACGTAAAGCTCCTGTAGTACCATGATGTCAAGCACACAACAATCATGTCCATGCTATCTGAAAATAAAGATGGAAGCTACTTCCTAAGCATGACCGGATGAGACCTGTTAAACCAGTAAGTATTCAAACACCCACATACTGCAATGTAAAATAGCATCCTAGCTCACAACCCTTTGCTAGCAAAAAATAAACAAAATGCATGTTTGCATGTGATTTGCAGGAAAGCCATGAATGCAAGGAAAGATGATTTGGATGATGTATTGAAACTTTTTTCATTCTTCAAAGACATGAAGGCAATAAATGATGAGTTTTTCTATGACATCCAAGTGGACAAGGACAAGTCAATTAAAAACATTTGCTGGTCCAATGCAAGCTGCCGAGGAGCCTAGCAAGACTTTGGCGATTGCATAACATTCGACACAACTTACAAGACCAACAGATTTCATATGCCCCTGGGTGTTTGTTGGAACAAACCATCACTTGCAGTCAACGATATTTGCTGTTGCCCTAATAAGAGACGAAGATGCAAAGTCATTCAAGTGGCTATTCGATACATTTCTACGGTGCATGAACAACAAGCACCCAACTTGCATTCTAACAGGTGAGTTCTAAAAAACTCTTCAAGTTTCATCATCTTTTCAGTCTATGGGTTTGTGTTGGGTACATTGGTTTTGTCTGAAAATAATGTAAAGAATGTAGTTCAACCACTGTTAGCACAGAAGTCCAACTAGCAGTACAAAGAAAGCAAAATTATCCATCGCATGCTTAGAAAAAAATTAGTTATGAATGTGAAGTTTAAATACATGAATCATAGAAGTTCAAGGACAAAGCTGTAAGATAAATATATGTAGCATGTTCAGAAAAATATAGTTATTTACGTGAAGTTCAAGCACTGCTACCACAGAAGTTCAACAACAATGCTTTAAGAAAAAATTTGATTGCGACACTACTAGTTTGTCCTACTACTAACTGTGAAGTTCAAGCACTGGTACCACAGAAGTTCAGCAACATTGCTGTAAATAAAAAATACATATGACATTCTCAGATACCATACTGCCAAGATGTGTAGTTCAAGTACTTGTACAACATAAGTTCACCATGTACTTGTACAAAAAAAAGAATCAAGTTTCATTTTTTTAATTCATGCAGACCAATGCCCATCGATGGCGAAAGCTATACCACAATCATTTCCAAACACCGTCCACAAGCTATGTCGTTGGCACATCATGAAGAAGTATAAGGAATACCTCGCTTTGCTGTACAAAACGTATAAAACATTCAAAGAGGAGTTCACAGCTATTTTAAACTGGCCGCTGATGCCAACGGAGTTTGAAGATGTCTGGGCTAAACTCGTGCACAACTACAACCTGGAGAACGACCAGATGATGATGCAGCTCTGGAGTGATAGGAAGATGTGGATTTCAGCATATTACAAGAACATTTTCTGTGCTAGAATGGCTTCCACACAACGAAGCGAGAGCATGAACCACGTGCTAAAGAAAGGGTTTGTCAAGGGGACCTAGAACCTACACAAGTTTGCTAGGCAGGTCAATGCTTGCATACAAACTCGGATGCAGAAGGAGAACGAGCAAACAACGACCAACATGGTATGATGACAAGTACAAAACACACCCATCATGTTCTGTTTTACCTTCAACATGTGCACTTTGAATTTTAAAAAATGAAACCCATGACTCTGCTTCGACTAATATCTAACTTTTTGACATGTGCAGACCAATCCTATGACAAAAACAACTTACGGCTGCGAGGAAGACATGTCTATCAAGTACACGAGAGCCGTGTACACCGAGATGAGGAATAGGATGAGAAAGGCCACACTATTTCGCGCATAGCGTATAGCAGAGCCCACTAAGTACCTTGTGTACTACCACAATAAGCCTGGCCATGATGATGAAGAAAGATTTTCCTGGTCAAAGCATGAATTCCATGTTGTAGCTGACCCAGAGAATGAAATATACAAGTGTGAATGCAAGCTCTGGACACACACATGTGAGCGAAAAAACAAACTCATTAAATAGCTAGACTAGTAGTATCATATCAAAATTTATGAAACTCATTGCTGGCTCACAAACTATGTATTCTACATTCATCACAAAATGCAGGTCTGTTCTGCCTTCACATCATGAACATACTGGACTACCTCAAGCCTGACAAATTTTCAAACAAGTATATCCTCAAACGGTACACAAAGACTGCAAGATCACAACCAACCTTTGATACAAGGGACTACAATACAACTACATCGGATGGCAGCTCAAGGCTATCAAAGCAAGACATCTTGTTGCAGCTGAATTTGATGGTTAACAAGAAAGCGATGAGATGTGACCAGCAATATGACAGACCCTACTATGTTCTCAAGAGGCTTGTGGAAGAGCTTGATGCAATACATTCAGCAAATCAAGCGGATGCTGATGAAAGGATGGCTGAAGAGGACGCTGAAATTGAACATGACCTTCATTATTATGCAGCTGAAATGCTCAACGTCGCCGCTGAAGCCAACCAATGCAAGCAGGGTGATGGCCAATCAATGGAGCAGCGACAGCAAGAGACGATGAAATTGCCGCTGTATTCTGAAACAAAGGGTAGGAAGAAAAGTACTGCAGCAAAAAAAGTGACAAGAGAGCTCAAATAAAGGCACCACCTGCAGGAAGAGTCGTCGTGCTCGATGAGAACGGAGTACCACTTGGACACAGGAAATGCAGTGTGTGCAACCAAGTTGCGGGACACAACAAGTTGACCTGTCCAACACTCTTGGAAATAAACAATGCTGAGGAGGTCAAGCAACCCAAATCTCAAAAACAGCAGCCCAAAGTTATGGAACAAAAGAAGGGACCACACCCAAAGAAAGCAAGCAGCAGACTTTGTAGAATATGCAAGGAGTATGAACCACATAATGCAAGAACATGCCCGAAGCGCGTAGATGCTGAAAAGACAAGCAAAATGCCAGAGAAGAAACAGAAAGCAAGACCTAGAGCCAACAACAAGAAAGTGCTGGAAGATGAAGAGGAAGACGAAGATGAAGACACCGTCGAAGAAGAGGAAGAGGAAGTGGAATGCGACGATGAAGAGGAAGACGATGATGAAGAGGAAGGGGACGATGAAGAGGAAGAGGTACATGTCAAGCAAAAACCTCTACCACCAAAGCCTAGGAGGAGCGCAAGGCTCATGAACAGTTAGAATAGGTCAATTAACACAATGCAAACTTATGTCATGTCAATGTATAGAACATTATGTCATCCCCTGGTAATATACACTATGAAGTTCAAGTAATATTACTGCAGAAGTCATGGTATGTGATGAGAGGAAGTGATGTGCTGGTGTTGTATTGCATGAAAGTGCAAGAAGTAATAAATTGAAAAAACATACACTATGAAGTTCAAGTAATATTATTGCAGAAGTTCTGGTATGTTATGGAAGGAAGTGATGTGCTGGTGATGTATTGCATGAAACTGCAAGTAAGAACAAACATGAAAAACATACATTGTGAAGTTCAAGTTATATTACTGCAGAAGTCCTGGTATGTTATGGCAGGAGGTGCTCGTGTTGTATTCCATAGAAGAGCAACCAACAAATAGTCATACAGTTTTGAAGTTCAGGTCAGCTTACAGAAGAAGTTCTGGTATGTAAAATCGATGTAGGAAAAAATATGCTTAAAAAATAAAGTTTCACCGCATAAACTAAGGTTAGCAAGCCTAAGACAACGCGTTCAAATGTGAAGTTCTGCTTGGATACGTGCAGAAGTTCATGTACAATGCCAACAAAAGATAAAGAAACGTCAACAATATTTCTGCACAAAGTTACATATGAAATACATTCACACTTGAAAAAACACAAAAAAACAAATATATATTCTACGCAAAAGCATACATATTGGTTGGGTTGAAAATTACCAATACATTACACAACACAGAATATCCTCTCCATCTGAAACCAGCAGCCCAACCACATCTCAAAGCAGAAGTTCAAGTCTACGATCATATGTTGGGGGGGCAAAAATAAACAACACAAAAAAAATCAAACAGTTCAACCAAAACCGAGGCAGAAGTTCAGGTACATCTGTTGGGGCAAAAAACATTCAACACATGGATACTGAAAAAACGATGCAGTACATTGAAATTCACAAAAACCAAATCAGTCTTCACACCAAATACATTTGTCCACAATATCATAAGTAAATAGTGATGCACCTATAGATACACAAATCACTAAAACATTCTTACAACCAAATCTTTACGGAATTGTTCCAATCATTATCAAACCTAAAAATCTGTGCGAAATCAAATCTACAATGAAACTAATGCTTCGAATTCACGGGCCAAAGGACTGGATCTCTTTAGGGAGCTCTGAATGCATGACTTCATTCTTCTCGCTAAAAATCAGAGTGTGCATGAACTCAGCCTTCCAGTCATCTGCAGCAGCCTGCAAACAAAAGAAAGGTGAAACGATGGTTTAGTAACGGATATCTAAAGCCACAGCAAGATCGTCTCAGCAAAAACACACAAGAAAAATCAAAGGATGATGAGACAAGAACAAAAGACAGAACATACTTCCACATCACCAAAATCTTCAATGATCTCATCGCCATCATATGAAGAGCTGAACTTCACGGGAAAGAAACCACAATCATTACTATTCTTCTTCGAAACATCGATGAAAGTCGGCCTCTTTGCAATAGTCACCCAGTTAGGCTGCTTGCTCGCCTTGTACGCAACCTTGCCATACACCTCCTCGAGCAACCCAACAAATCTCTTGATCTGTCGGAAATAACAAAATTAGATGAAGTCAAAAACATGTTAACCAAAATAGTTAAGTTCGGGTACATAAAAAAGCAACACTTGCATAAGATCCACCTAAACAAAATAGTAGAAGTTCAAATTCTAAATGATAGTCAGTTCAAGCAGTATTACCAAAACAGAGTCATCAACATATTTTGTCAACACAAGGCATAATAAACTTCGTGTCAAACAAGAGAATGTGAAAGGAGGTTCAGGCTAAGAAACACTCACGATCTTTTGGCAGTCCCCGTGGAAACTCGTTCGCGACGTTTTCATATTATCATAAGGAAGTGAATCAAGGATGTCAATGCTCCCACGATATCTATTCACCACGTACACACTGTAGTGCGCCATTGTGCCAATTGGCTTGAATATAATCAAGAAAACCTGCCAAGAAAGAAAGGACCGGTGAACACAAACTATAAAAGCATATGTACTGAAGAACCTGCATGAACAAAAACTTCCTGACAAACTCAGCAAAAGGATGCACATGAAATTAAAAAAGGCAAGAGTTATGAAAAACTAACCAGCTTTGCGTTAAGAAGGTCTTCTTCCTTGCGAACAAACATTGGGAGGAGACCAATAGATTTTTTTGCATCAAACTTTGGAACTGTTGCACCGAAGAAATCATACTCCAGGCAGTACTGTGCATTCACAAAAACACAATTAAAACACCTCCCAAATGCCACTACAACAAAACTAAGGCAAAAAGAAGGAGATAGAGGTGTAAAGAACTAAAACCTGTATGAAGTAGGGACTAAGTACAACCCTGTCAGCACTAGTGAATATCTCAGAGGTCTCAGGCTTATCCTTCCACAAATTTATGAGATAATCCATTATGTCTCCTTCCATCTGCTGCCCTTTACCGAAAAGCGTATAAAGGACACGTCCTGTGAGGTCAATCACATTCCAGGGATGGTAAACATGCAGTAGCTTGTCCTGCAGAATACAAAAGGATGGTAAAAGATATTAGAAGTTCAGATACAACACCAAACAGAAGTTCAGACACTATAACTCAAAAGGCAAAGAGGAGAGATAAAATAGAAGTTCAGATACTACAACAACGGCAGTTCAGACAATACAACAAACAGAAGTTCAGACACTATAACTCCAAGGCAAGGGAGAAATGAAGAGAAGCCCACATACTATACAACAACAGAAGTTTCAGACACAAAGTAGCATCTCTGGCAGCAACAAAGTTAAAGAAGAAGAAAACTCACTCAGAATACTTCTCCAGACCGTCTTTACTCAGCACATATTGTTTCAACTTCCGGGCCTCGGATAGATGAGGGTAACTGTATTTTTTCAGGGGAGCGATAGGAGAACGCCACTTCAAAGGCAATCTTGATGCTCTCTTGGAGGAAGTTATGTTCCCAGACTCAACTGTTGGTTTCATCCTAGTGATGATAGCATTCTTCCCACCTCTACCAGCAACAGCACCAATAGCAGATTTACCATTCTTCGGGTAAGCAATCTTATCAAAATCATCATCGGACGAAATCACTTCTGCTTCGGCTGCTTCGACTGCATCAGCCTTCCTATAGCAAGGGGTTTTTAGAGTACCACGAATACCACCAGCCTGCTTCCCCAACTTGGAAGGAATAAGGGTCCAAGGTCTATCATCTTCTGTCGGAGCTGTACTCATTGGTTCCTCCCTAGGCTGGTATTCCTGTGACCCGAGGAATGAGTAGTGGTAATCGGTCAACTCCAACAGTTCCACTGTCAAAGAAAAAAGGAAGAGAAAACATCACCATTAAAAACAACTAAAGTTCAAGAACATCACAATGTGCAGTCCAACTAATAAAGATGACATGGTTACTACTCAAGCTGACCTAAAAAAATTAGTTGCAGTAAAAAACTAAATGAAGTTCAGGCACAACCAGAGGCACAGTTCAAGATAAACCGATGAAATGGAAATCATTCAACTACAGCTAACAAAACTATAGAAAGGCATCACCTCTGAAGTTCAATTAGAAAAGAAAATGCTCATGTCCATTTAAGCAATGGAAAAGGACAGAAATTACTGAAACAAAACACACAAGCAAAATTAAAAAAGATAGAAATGAAGTCCATGTACAAATAAGATGCTCCTCTCCTTCCGAAACCAGCAGCCTAGCCAGATCTCAAGCAGAAGTCCAAGTTCAAAGAAAAAAATGAAGTTTAGGTAGATAAATGATGCAGTGCAGGTAAGCAGTCCAAGTTCCAAATACATACATGTGTAGTAGCCAAACAGAGCTTGGAAGTCTGTTTCAAACAGGTTAGAAGAAGCGATTGAGTACAGCCACGTCTTCCTAATATCCTCGATATTCTCATGGGAATAATTTGCAAGAACCCCGTCATGATACGAATTAACATTCGTAAGCATGAAGAATCCGCAGTCGGTGCTGCCATCAAACGAAGTAAAAGAATAGTGTTAGAACAGAGAGAAAAAAGGCAATGAATTAAACACGTCGTAGCTTAAGTACAACTATAGTTAAACAGATGTGATAAGGAGAAAAAGTGGAACTCATACTTGTTTTGTTGCTGGGGGGCATCAATCCAATCTAGAGGGAAATGGTCGATGGTAAGAGGACTGAAGGGTGTCTCCCTGTCGTTGCTGGCATCCTTCCAAAGCTTCTTCATGTTGTCGGTCATCCGCCGAAACAGGCATATAGCACATTCATCTCCTGGTCCATAATAGGAGTCGAGAAGCTGGAACCTTGAATTCTTCAGGTCAAGAAATATTGAAACCCAATGACCAACACCACCCATGGAAGTAGGAATTTCAGGCGGGTCAAAAGTGGGGAAAACAACCTGAAGCATCATAAACACACGAATCATTAAAAACTGAGAATTAATATTAGAATGGTACAAAGAAAAATAAAACAAATATTAACACAATGGATCACACTGCAAAACTAATACAGAGGCAAAGAACAAGATATTGCATACCGAATCATGTGCATCCATGCTATCTGGACCACTCGCCATGAAGTGCTTCCTCACACGGGAATCAAATTGACCTCTGAAAATCTTGTCCTAAAATAATGCAGACAACACAAACATATGAAAAAATACAAAAATGAGACAAACAAGTTTTACCTAAAATGGTAACGAACAAAACAGAAAAGAAATCACTGTATGCTTGACTTACACAAACCCAATACGACAGGATGAGTTTATCCGATCCCTGGTACTTCGCACGTAGACAGTAGAGTGCACACTCGGCCACATTAGATCGAAGCATTCCACGAGGACCAAAAGATATTGCAACATCTTCAACAGAAGCTTCACACTCCTTGTTTTGGAGCATAATCATTGATCTAAAACAAGCAAATAGAAAGTAAAACAAGTTCAGCAGCAGGAACTCAGGAAGTTCATAACACATGTTAGCACAGAAGTTTAGCTATATCACAATAGGCAGTACGGTATAAAAAGAGGCCAGAAGTTCAGCACCAGAGAAGTAAAAAATAAGAAGTTCAGGTACATTTAGTTGAGAAGTTCAGGTATGAAAACACAGGCAATTCACAGGGGGGTCATGAATGATGTAAATATTGAGCAGCTACACTCACCTCTTGGAACGATCATTCCTAAGCCTAGTTACATTGTAATAAAAGTCATCAACCTTCTTTCGGACGACAGCAAGGTCTCTATCTGCTCACCAAAAAGAAAATAGCAATTAACAGCAACACTCAAAGCACATAGATTCACGATAGTTTCAATTAAGACCAACATTCAAGCACAAACATTCAAAACATAAGCACATCTTAGCTGCTACATCAGAAAAGATAAAACCACAACATCATAGACATCACAACTCATTCATTACAAACATTCACCCACATAGAAAATAGGTTCACTTAACATTCTTTACAACCCACACGACAAACAACAAAACCAGAAGTTCAACTTAGACCACATAGGCAGTTCACATGGGATATCATATACTAAACCAAACAACAAAGAGGGGAGGGGATGGGGAAAGAGGAGAGAAGCATGCTCCTCTCTTCATGGATCCTTGCCTAGACCAATGGCAGCACTGGAATGATCAACCTCCTCTCCATAGCTATCGCTTTCGGTATCTTCATCATCGTCTCCAGTAGACGTTGCAGCGTCGTCGGGAAGGACACCAGCAGTAGCTGGAGCAACTGGAGAATCTGAAACAAGAAAAACTTTTGGTTGTGCCTGTACAGCATCAACATCAACTGATGGCTCTATTGCAGGAGACTTCTCCGGGCTTGCAGCAGCACTACCACCAGTTTCAATAGCAGACTCAGCATGATCTTTCTCCAAAATGATGTCTCTAGCTGTCTTGCCCTGCTCAGCATCAGAAACCTCAGCGCAAATGGACGACTAAGGTTCAGTCAGGACCACCCCGTCGGAGCAGCCGGTGCCTGAGACGGACATGTCTGCAACCTTCTCTGGAGGAACACTAACATCATCATTCTTCTGCTGCAAAAAGAAACAGGAAGTCATTACAAAGGGCTGACTGAACCTCATGCACAAGGGCAGCAAGTCTGTCTCAGGGGCAACAAGACAAATGGACAAGAAAAATGTTACCTTATTTTCACTGCCATGAACCTCATCAACTATTACGCCACTAGCGGGAGCAGGTTCATGCACAGGGGCAGCCTCATGCACAGCAGCAACTTCATGCGCAGGTAAAACATCCTCCTCAACCCTAGCATCATCTTCAATAGCCTACAAAAAAATATCATGTAGAAAACAAATGCCAAGTCAACAGAAGTTCAGATTGCATAATCAGAGAAGGTTAGCTATCACAACTGACATATAATGGAAGTACAAATACAGTAAAAATAGCAGGTCAGATATCAAACTACTCTAAGATACAGAAGGGAACAAAAAAGGGCCAGTCATGGAAGTTCAGGTGTTGTAGCAGTTGAAGTTTCAGGTTATATAAACAGAGAAGGTCACATAGGAACACTAGTGCTAAAAAGAAACGGTTTACAACACATGAAATTAATAACGGTCGCCTAACTACATACAGTAATAACTGAAAGCTAACATTAAACATTACTGCAAAGAAATATCAAAAGCCAACATAAACAAACCTCTTTGGTACGCTCCATGTGGCCTCCTTCATGACCCGAACGAACAGAATCCTGCCTATGGATCTGTCTCACAACAACACTTGCCTCATCTTCAAAAGGCTTGCAACGAGCGTCCTGCATTTCCTTGAACAGCCCAACACTAGTCCGGAGGTGGGAAGTGCTCTGACGGAGCTCTTCAAGAAATTTAGCTTCAATAGATAAGACCCCCTTCGAAGACTCAGCATCAAATCCTTGTCCGGGAGGAAGAATCCCATCAATGCGACTAAGACGCTCAGCAATTGAAGGAACATGAGCCAACTCCCCACAAACGGTTTCAAGAAGACTGTCAATCCTAACCAGAGAAACATTGGCAGCTTCAAACAAATTCTCGGAAGAAACGCCACCTGTAGCACTCACACGGGCAAAAGAACCTCCTGGATCTACAAGGGGGGCACCGGTATTAACATCCCGGGAGAATTCAAATCTAGGGGAAGTTCCACTCCCTAGGCCGGTAGAACGAGGCATAGTTAGAACAGGACGTTCAATAACCCTAAAGAACACAACCTCAGCCTGTGTCTTCCACTTCATACAAAAACAAAAGTCAATGCGTCAGAAAACAAATGAAGGAACATGGGAACAAAAAATATACAAGACAATACCAGAAGTTCAAGTTAAACTACACAGGAAAGAATAATGCATAGAAACACTCACAGGCAGTCTCCCAAACACCCAGTTGGCTGGGTCATCATCACCCTTCGTGACCAAGTCAGCCGCGGCAAGCTCAAGAAGCTTGGCCTGATCCATGAAATTGATGCGAGGGGTCGTCAAGTCAATATTAGGCGTCTTGCCAATGATAAGGCAGTCCAGGTACATAAGAAGCGGCGTGATGGCACAGCCTGTGACTGCTTTTCCTCTGCTAGTACCTTGCTAATACCTAACAACAGCACTCCAAATATCGTCAACAACCAACTGGCAGTAGTCCATGTCCGCCATGTCCTCAAACACAAGGTTCTTGGCCATTGCTGCCTCCCTGGACACTCGTGTAGACGTTCCAGGGATAACCACCTTCATGAAAACAATAAGGTAAAACACCTGTAGAGCAAGATCATCCTTCTCTCATCCTTCACAAGTTCAGCGAGGATATTCCGCAAGTCCTTTGTCTTGATGTCGTCACTCCTAGCATACCCAAGCTTGCCCTTCAACCTCATAACAGCATCATCGAAACCATCATTCGAGGGCCTAGGGGGGTACGATTACCTTGAGGGAACCCAAAGAGATGGTGAATAGCATCACTTGTAATATGTATAACCTTGTTCACCTCACCCATGTCCAAAATCATGGTTGAAGGGTAAATCCTCATGTAGATGTTGCCCATCAAAGGACGAGAAATGTTGGAATCAACCTTCAAGTCAAACACACACAACCAAAACCAGCATTGATAACCCTCGTCTTGTGCCTAAGTTGTAGCATTTCCGCACACGTCTTGACCTCTTTCAGTGATCAGCGAACCGTCTTGTTAAAATGTTTCGCCTCAACTCCTCCTTGGCCAACTTCTTCGGGCGCTTTGCCTCCTCTCTTCCTCCTCTCAGGCCGCTGCACAAGCTGATACTGAAAAAAACATACATTGACAAGGAAAAAAGGAAGAAGAATGAGACACACAACCTTCACCAAAATTCCACTAATGACTACATACGCACTACCTCTGAGAAGTCCAACTATGTATACATAGGCAGTACAACCATGTATGACCAGAAGTTAACATGCTTTCAAATTGTTGGAAAATTACAAAGCAAAAGTTCAACCATGTATACCAAGGCAGTAATCAAACATGTATATCAGAAGTCCAACTATGTCTACATAGGTAGTACAACCATGTATGACCAGAAGTTAACATGCTTTCAAAATGTTCGAAATTTACAAAGTAGAAGTTCAACCATCTATACCAAGGCAGTAATCAAACATGTATACCAACAAGTTAAGATAATTTCTTCATGTATATACCCAGAAGTCCAACTATGTACACAAAGGCAGAAATACCATAAAAGCAAAGCACGTCGGCTAATTTATTCGTCTATATGGAGCAGAAGGTCAGCTATGTACGCCAAGGCAGTGCTAAATACAATAAAACTACAGCAATAGCGACAAATGCTCTAAAAAAGAGTAAACATGAGACATTCATACCTGATTAGCGGCAGCATCATCATCGTCGTCATCCTCATCATCAGCATTGAAATCAACATCATCCTTGTCATCTGGATTAACACGAGAATGCTTCTTCACACCTTTGTTGACCTTTTGCAGGTGGAACCTTGCGCTTCACGCTGCATTTCTTCCCCTTACCAGATGCACCAGCACCAAGCGGAGAAGGTGTAGGCGCGGTAGTGGCAAGCACACGAGGACTATGGCGTGGCGTACCACCAAGGCCTAACAATTCATCTTCAACAACTTCTGCAGGCCTTGAAACACATGGGCTCCTCCGAGGAGTAACGTCAATTACTAGCTTCCTCGCAGCAATCTTCTTGATTTTCTTCTTAACAGGGACAACCGTGCCATCACTGCCACATGGCACGTCTTCCTCAACAGTGAGCTCAGCCGCATGAACAGATCCAGGAACATCAGAACCTTTCTCAAGGTGGGCCGCCCTCTTCTTGTCAAAATCTTCTTGCTTCTTCCTCTTACATTGGTCCTCCAGGAGAAGCTGAAGAGGCACATCCTCGGGTTGCGTGACAGGTTTAGTGCCATCAACAGACTGCGACTGCGTCTCTGACATCTGAAGAGAGCATAAAGGATCCGGAACGGAATCACAACCTTTAACTGACGGAGCCCCCTCCTCAGCAGCAGCAGGGGTTTCTGATAAATCCAACTCAGATAAAACATCGTTGATGGTGTTCACAGCTTCCTCCTCTGTGGACACATCTGCAAAGAACACAAAAAATCGAACCAAAAAATAAAAAAGTCAGGAATAAAAACAAAAACAAACAACATGAACAAGCTAAAAAAATGTCTCAAAACTTTAAAATGAAAAGAAAAGGGGTTTCACATACTAGGTGAAGCAAGAGTTGTAGAAGCAAGATCCTCGAGGCTTGAAAAATTCTCAAGGCTCGAAGAAACCTCGGAAATCACAGTCAAAGGGATAATGGCTGATTTAGCCGCATCAGATATTGGAGCATCAGTATTAACCTCTGAAGCTCCATCTTGATCGCACGCATTTTTTTCAGAACTATTCAACTCATGACCAACTACAAAAAATGCAGGTAAAAAGGCAGCTGAGTTCTAATCCGCAATCCTACACCAAAGGAACTTCTACTTTTACAACAATGTCCAATACCCAGAAGTTCAACAATACGTAACAAAGCAGTAAACACAAGAAACAAACTAAAAATCTACAAATGAAATATAAAAACAATCTACACCAGAGGGGCTACTACATATATCATGAATGTCCAGAAGTTCAACGATACATAAAAAAGAAGTAAAACAAAATGTGCATAACAGAAGTTGAACCAAATTTCTTTACAATCAAACAATAATTAAAACCAGAAGTTCAACTATGTGACCCAAGCAAGTAGCACATAAAAAAGATGTAGCATGACCACAAACAGTATTTCACAGGCAAACTAAATATCAATACCATCAACATGATAACAAAAAAAGATATACACTACAAAAATGAAACATCTGGGAAGTCCAACAACACTTGGTGACAAAGTTTCACCTGTAAAATCATCAACTACAAAGTAAGCAAACACTCTACTAACTCAAACTAATGGTAAAAAGCATACACATAACCATTCCTAGAAGTTCACACTATTAAGAATGGCAGTCCAACATGAATACAAAGTGAAGATATGGGCAGACATATATGAGAATAATGCTATTTAAAATACAAGATACAACTACATTAAGATACCTGGAGAAGGTTTTGAAGCCATGACAACACAACCGCCTTGATGAATGCAACTCCAAACACTAGAACAACCTGCTAAAAACAGGGGATTGATTGCATATAGTTAGCAGGTAGAAAATAATACAATAAATACAAAAAACAACTAAATGAAACCGTAGGATGAAACAACTAGAACATATCAACAAGTATGAGAACATGAACAGTAGCACATATAGGCAAGCACAAACAAAAAAAGAATCCATAAACTAAATAGCATGTGACAGACACAATCTAGACTTCGAAATCAACAATACTAAGACAATTATATACATCAGATTTGCCATCAACCATCACACCACACCCTCTCTTACATGCATCTGAATGCTGAAATCACCAAAGGGGAAATGAAATCCACTCATCTCTGAACGGATAAAATAGCACACACAAGCATCTCATAGACAAATCTGACCACGGGGGAATGGAATCCAACCACCACATGCACAAGAACCCTACCTAATCTCCCACCAAACCATGAGAAGAAGGGGGTAGGACGCGGACGCGAGAGCACACAGGAGGCGGACTCGATAGATCTGGCGAAACTAGAAGCAAGCATTAGGAGGGGGCAGCACTTGTACCTCTCCAGACGACCCCCACACGCATGAATCCGCGCCGGTTTCTTCCACTCCCCACAACGCCACGCGCACCTTGCAACCGCGCAGGCAGTTGCCGCCCTCTCTTCAGAGCAGAAGAGAGCGGGCTAGGCGAGAGAGAGCGGGGCGTGGGGGAGAAATAGGAGCGGGGGCGTGCGTCGGTTACTCCAGCACGAGGGCAAGGGACAGGGGCGGAGAAATCGGGGGGAGTTGGAGGCGAGGAAGACAGGGGAGCGACGGAGAGGGGGGAGAGTGCGAGCGACACGGGGAGGGGGAGAGGGGTTTTCTGACAGATGGTGGCGATGGGAGATACTCACTTAATGCATCTCTCTCGTGGGAAGTGCAACGCCACTGAATTTACAGTTTTACCCCCCAACAGCTAAAAAAGTAAATACATGTGTAGATAAATAAATGCACCATTTGAATGCATCTATTATAATGAGATAAGATCACAAAACATCACAGCTGATATCCTCAAAGCCAAAAATAGATGGCAAATACACTACTAAATGAAAAAACATACATACATAAATAAGCCCCTAAAAAACAAGAGAAAAAGAAGTTCAAAAAATAAAGAATAGAAGTTCAAGTACTCCAATAAAAGAAGTAAAGGAATTAGAATAAATAAACCCTGAAGAAACAAAAAGAAGAAGTTCAAGTACAAAAACAGATGAAGTTCATATCTAACCCTAAAAACCCTAAGATAGATAGTGGGGTCACGGATGTAACGGACTCCCCTCCACATGCGACGACGCGGCATGCTGCCTCGTCGCCTGCTCCAGCTCGTTCCTGTCTCGGCCTCGCAGGGGGAGGAGAGGGGGGGTCCCGACCCCCCCTCCCCCCTGCTCGGCCTCGCGCTACCGCATTGTTGCGCGCTAGGATTTGACAGGACGCAATGCGGTTATTCTGTTTCCACCCCCACCGCACGCACCCTAAACCCTAAAACCCCTAAGATAGATAGTGGGGTCACGGATGTGACGGACTTGCCTCCGCATGCGACGACGCGGCACGCCGCATCGTTGCCTGCTCCGGCTCGTT
>NC_041392.1:304762386-304823742 GCF_002162155.2 Triticum dicoccoides | reverse complement strand
CTACCGCATTGCTGCACGCTAGGATTTGACAGGACGCAATGCGGTTATTCTGTTTCCACCCCCACCACACGCACCCTAGACCCTAAAAACCCTAAGATAGATAGTGGGGTCACGGATGTGACGGACTCGCCTCTGCATGCGACGACGCGGCATGCCGCCTCTTCGCCTGCTCCGGCTTGTTCCTATCTTGGCCCATACTTGGGCTAATCCCATGATTGATCGTGAGACAAAAGTCTAAAAAACACCTGGAGAATTAAAATTACAAAGAAAACCAAACAAAGAAAAAATAGAGCATTATGCACCTTCGCCTTGAAAAATGTGGGGTGCAATCTCCAAAACCAGAAGTTCAACCATTAATAAAAAAGAAGTCCAGATCCTACTGAAGATAGTGGATGATCAAAAAACTATACCGAAACATAGACTAAGGGAAAAGAGGATGCATGTGCCTGTGGTCTAGCCCCACACTTACACTAGTTCCAACAAATTGCAGAAGAAATCTAGTAAGGGTTTGTGATTTCTGGAATGTAATCTGTCCTGTAATATCAATGTCAAAAAGATGGACCTGCATTCATGAAAAGTTTTGTTGTGACATAAAAAACCAAGAAAGAAGCACCTTAGGAATAATAATGTTTAGTGTCGAAGAAACAAAATGCACAAGGCATAAGTTAACTAATCAAATGTTCTAAATAAAGGTAAGTTCAAGTTGTAAAAACACACAAGTTCGGTGTTTTGAAAAAACATCAAATGAACATGTAGAAAAGACAACTTACACAGAAGCAAAAATCTTGTAAGTTCACGTTAAACACATACTGAAGTTCTACCACTGTTTGAAGTATGCAAACATGTTACAAAAAAATAAGTAAGGTATGCATGCATATTTGGGAATAATCCCATAGTTGCCACGGAACAAACTAAAACCCAAATTAGAAAATTGAAAATTACAACAAAAAAACAAAAAAATTAGAGCGCGATGTTGCACCACCTTGCAATGTGGAAATCTGGAAGTTCAATCACTGGTACCATAGAAGTCCAACTACTACCACAGAATGTGGATGAACCAAAAAACTAGTCTCGAAGACAGAATAAATATAAAAAGGTTGATTTGTGTATCTATGGACCAGCTCCACATTTACGTATATGAGTACTCTGAAAAACAAAAAAAAAACACAAAAATTTTATAACAACACCAACCGAACAGATTGTATTATAGCATCACCCAAAAAACATGAATTAAAACAAGGGAAGTTCAAGCACAAAAGGTGCAGAAGTCCAACTCTGTAACACAGACAGTAGAATCACTGAAAAATACACATTATCGAATTTGGTTTTCATATTTAATCACTTGGGTGACTACACCATCTCAGTCCGCGACCTCGAACGATATCCTATTGTGCCCTGACATCAAAACAATAAATCAACAAAGCTGTCTAATTGAAGAACCGAAACCAGCACGGGCCGACACGAGATCCAATCACCCGATTTCAGGGGTGTATTCGCCTGCCCGATCAAATTAACAACGCATGAACGGTCCAATCTCACTATAGCAATCAAATCCGCCCTCTATATTCAAATAAAAATAACAAATCCACAGAAGGCGCGGAACCACTGCCGCAGACGAAGAACACACAGCCCGAAATCAAATCCGTTGAAATTAACGACAAATTGTCCATGAAACTCATACTTACACCAAATTCCCATCATGTTGGAGGTTCTAGAACATCCAGTGCATGCATTAAACTTATAAACAGACACAAGTTCATCCGCCCCGAGAGTGAATCCGCCAAAATGCAAAATTATGAATCAAAACGAGCATTTAGATGCAGGTATGAGTATCTAGATTACAGTCACATCCCAGACAACACTACCGACCGGAATAATTCGTGAGGGAAGCCACGGTTGTGAAGATAGCCCGAAGGTCGGGTTCATAGAGAGGGAAGTTCAGGCGCGTTACACGGGAAGTTCAGGTTGTGATCAGAATATTATTCTGATCTCGTGATCAGAATAGTGTTTATGTATGTATATATATATATGTGTGTGGGGGGGGGGCACCTAGCACACCCCAGATCAATTGTTAGCCGTGTGCGGACGCCCCTCTCCACCGTTTACACCCCGAACATATTTTTTCGTAGTGCTTAGGCGAAGCCCTGCGGAGATCACTTCAACATCACTGTCACCACGCCATCGTGCTGATGGAACTCATCTACTGCATCGACGTCTTGCTGGATCAAGAAGGTGAGGGACGTCACCGAACTAAATGTGTGCAGAACCCAGAGGTGCCGTGCGTTCGGTACTTGGTTGAAATGTGAAGAAGTTTGACTACATCAACCGAGTTGTGAAACGCTTCCGCTTACAATCTACGAGGGTACATATACACACTCTCCCCCTCATTGCTATGCATCTCCATGGATAGATCATTGCATGTGTGTAGAATTTTTTTGTTTTCCATGCAACGTTCCGCATCAAATGCTACCGTCGTCCTAAGAAAAATAAGATGCATAAAAGGATTAACATCACATGCAAATCATAAGTGACATGATGTGTCCATCATCTTGTGCTTTTGATCTCCATCTCCAGAGCACCGGCATGATCTCCATCGTCACCGACATGACACCATGATCTTCATCACCATGATCTCCATCATCGTGTCGCCATCGGGGTTGTCACGCCAACCATGCTTCTACAAATATTGCTACCGCTTAGCGATAAAGTAAAGCATTACATAGCGCTTAATGATTGACATGCAGGTCATGCAAAAATCAAAGGCAACTATATGGCTCCTACCGGTTGTCGTATTCATCGACATGCAAGTCATGATAATCTATACAAACATGATCATCTCATACATCAAATATATGTCATCATGTCTTTGGCCATATCATATCACAACATACCCTATAAAAACAAGTTAGAGGTTCTCCAATTGTTGTTGCATGTTTTACCTACGCAAAGCCACAACGGTGATATGAAAATTTCTATTCAACCTTCTACAAGGACCGCCTTTGTCGAATCCGATTCAACTAAGGTGGGAGAGACAGACAGCCACCAACCCTCTTCATGCAATCTAGTTGCATGTCAGTCGATGGAACCGGTCTCATGTACGCGGACATGTAAAGTTGGTCTGGGCCGCTTTATCCCACAATACCACTCGATCAAAATAAGACCAAGGATGGAAGCATTCTGAATATCAACGCCCACAAACTCCTTTGTGTTCTACTCGTGATGTCATCTACGCATAAACCTAGCTCATACCACTGTTGGGGAACATTGCATGGGAAACAAAAAATTTCCTACGCTCACCAAGACCAATATAGGAGATGAACATCTATGAGAGGAGAGATTGGATCTACATACCCTTGTAGATCGCTAAGCAGAAGCGTTAAGAAACGCGGTTGATGTAGTCAAACGACTGCATGATCCAATCACGATCCGTCCCACGAACTCCCGATCAAGTGCCGAACGGACGGCACCTCCGCGTTCAACACACGTGTTGCTCGATGACGTACCCTCCTTCTTGATCCAACAAGAGAGGGAGAAGAAGTATATGGGATCTCAACCAACATGACAGCGTGGTGGAGATGGTGGTGGAGCAATCCCAGCAGGGCTTCGCCAAGCGCTACCGTAGATGCGATCTCAGGAGAAAACGGAGTAATGGGAGAGGTAGGGCTGCCTCCGGGGTGTGGGAATTGGTGTGCCCAGCCCCCCACGCCCCTCCCCACTATATATAGGGGTGTGGCAGGCCTGGGGCGCAGCCCTAGCCCCTCCTCCAAGGAGGGTAGGCATCAAGGGGGAGGAGTGCTGAAAGTGCAACTAATCCCTGGGTGGTTTTGGTAATTCATAACAACATATAGCCATTGAACTAATATCCTTTCAAGATGATTATTTCAGAAAGTTCAATGATTGGCATGGCATGGAGTAGAGATGTGGACCCCTCAAAATGCTAAGGACAAATATTGGACTCTTCATTTCTATTTTAGTGATCAAAGATCACATTGAGTCCATAGGAAAGCCAATACTATTGAAAGGGGATGAGGTGTTGCTTAATGGTCTACTTTCTCAAAATGCTTAGTGATATGCTCCAAAGCACTCAACCATCTTATCCAATCATGTCCTAAACCTAAAAGTCAAACTCGGCTGTCGGGGAAACTGATCCACGAACACCTATGGGGCCGGCGGACCGAGCCCCTTTCGGTTTGGCGGGGGGCGGAGATCACACGAAGAGCAGATCGAGGCGAAGCACACGAGCAGTTTACCCAGCTTCGGAGCTCTCCGGGGAGATAACACTCCTACTGCTGCATGTTTGATTATCTTGTGTTCTTGCTCCAGAGAGAGAGTGTAGTGTTTTTCTGGGTACCAAACCAGTCGAACCTCATCGAACCCCCCTACGTTGCGCATGGGCCTCCTTTTATATGCTAAAGGGGTCACCGACAGGTGGCAACACAAAGAAGGGTACAAATGTAAAAAGTGAGGTGGTTGGTACAGTTACCTGTACAGTGCACCCTACCTAACCCTGACGGCAGGGTACAAGGGCATTAAATGCCCGTCTGAGTCGCCCAAACAGTGCAGAAAAGGACCGTTAGGGGCGCCATCGTTCGCCACGATGGCGATCTTGTCAGCTTCGCATGCCACTGCGCACCGCTGGCTGCACAGCCTCCCGCCACGCGCGCCTGGAGAGGCCCCCAGAGCGACACGTTGGTGGATGCGCTGGAGCGTGGGCACAGAGTGGCCGCCTGCCATGGCAAGCGCCTTGCCGCTGCTGTTATCTTGTCGGGTCCGGAAGCTTGTCGCTCACCGGGCCTCGAGGTACCTTGGTTGGTCTAGCTTGCCGGGGCCTTGTTGCCTTGCCGAAGCGCGTGGCGCGTCGCGGCAAGTTCCTTGGAGTGCCTTGGTTGGCCTTCCCGGCAAGCTCCTCTTGCCGGGGCCTTGTCTCCTGAGCTTAAATACTTTGTTCTTGAATGGCTCCAAGGGAACCACGGAGGATCTTGGCGTTCGCCCGGCAAGCCTTGCCGCGGGGTGCTGCAACTGCCCGTGCACAAGTTCGGGGTACTAGGGTACCCCTATTCTAGTACACCGACAGGAGCCCCCGGGCCTGGGCCAGACACGGTGCCGAGCGCTGTTGGGCCAGGCCCAAGACAGGGCACGGGCACACGCGGACTGGGCCACGCCGAATCTCGCTCCATATCCACCGCGCTCTCCCCTAACGACATGCGTTGAATGCGGCATCGTGGGAGAGATCGTGGGTGGTTCTTTATTCGGAAGGGCGAAACGTCCGCCCCGTCCCTCTTTATAAGGAGAGGAAACAGGGGCAGTTCGTTCCCCCTCGCTGGTTGCTACTACTCCATCTTCACGAACCTCCATCGCTCCCCCCCTTCTTCTCGAAGCCGAGAGAGCAGCGCTTCGCCCCCCATTGTCACCAGCATCACTAACGCCGTCGACCTCCCCCACCACCTCCGCCATGGCTCCGAAAGCCGACAAGGGAAAGGGCGTGAAGTCGGCCGAGGCGCAGCGGCTCGCGGCGCTGCGGAAGGAGCGGGCGATCTTCTCCCCCCAGCTCGGCGCGAAGGAGCTGAGGGAGTACTTCTACCTCTTTTGGGCGACGGAGACGCGTGCGCATCTGCGCACGAGGGTACTCCCGGCCGCTGCTTCGGAACTGGCTCCAAACGGGTACCCATTCTTCGCGCTGTTCTTCTATTGCAGGCTCTGCCCGCCCTTCTCGGAGTTCTTCTGCGATATCATGAACACCTACGGCCTCCGCCTCCTTGATTTCACCCCCAACGCCGTTCTGACCATGGCAGTTTTCGCACATTTGTGCGAGAACTTTGTCAGAGTCCACCCCAATGTTGCCCTTTTCCGCCACTTCTTCATGCCTCGGGTAGAGAGAGGAGAGCCGCTTGCCGGAGGGATCGCCTGGATCTTGAGAGTCGACAAGAAGGAGGCATACTTGGAGGGTGAGCTCCACAGCAAGTGGGAGGAGTGGAGAGCGGAGTGGTGCTGGATCGTCGAGGAGAATCCGCAGCCCTTCACCGCCGTGTGCCAAGCTCCAATAGTGCGCGGCAATGACTGGAGCAACGTGGCCCCGGAAGACGAGAGGCTGAAGATCGCCATTACTAGGATCCTTCGCATCAGGCTTGTCGGGCTCACTGTAGGCGTTGTAGGTGCAGATTTCCTCCGCCGCCGCATCGCCCCCCTGCAGGAGAGGGGGAGGCCCGCCTGGGAATTCAAGAACTCGGTGGACATCATGAGGCTGCGGCCGGGCCTCAACTACAACTTCACCGTCTTGGAGCTGGATGCAATGCTCCTGGAGTTGTTCAAACGCGATCCCCATCACCCATTCACGCTGGCGAGGGGCGTCGTTCCATTGTGCAATAATTCTTCGCTTGACCGGATCCGCGCCATGATGCCGTTGTGCGATTCACACGGAATCGTTCCAACTTGGCAAGAGCCTGCGGATGACGTCGTGCAAGCGTTCTTTGACAACTTGGAAGAAGTGCCAGTCCGCACTGACGAGCAGAAGAGCCTCACCCGTGACACCATCGACGAGGAGCTGCAGCGCATCGCTACTAGGGCGGAAGAGGCTGTGGCCACAGCTGCCGCGGGCGCGTTCGGGTTCACTTGGAGGAGGCGGAGGCGGCAGAGGCGGCAAACCTCGCCGAGCGCGCGGAGTTCATTGGTGAGGAAGAGCCTGCCGGCTCTGAAGCTGAGCCGAGCGAGGCCGGCGAGGAAGAGCCCGAGCCTTCAGAAAGCTTGCCGCAGGCGGAGCCCCTGGCCCCGCCAAGAAGGCGTCTTCGCAGGGCCGCAGACGTAGCGGGGCGGCAGCCGGGTCAACAGCCGCTGAGCCGTGCGACACACTCTACCGCGGCAAGCAATGTTGCTGCGGGAGCGCCTCACGCAGCAGCAGCAACTGGAGTGGGATCTTCCCGGGCCACCGCCACCGCCCCCGCCAAGCGGGCAAGGGATCCTACTCCTCCGCCTCGCTGCACCAGAGGGGAGCCGGACTTCGATCTTTCCGCGCTCAGCTCCGACGAGGAGGAATAAGAGTAAGTTTCTTTGGTGCCCTTGTAGTTCTTCAATCTTGCTGTTTTTATCTTGTATCTGACTTGCTTCAATCTAAACTCCTTTCTTTTCAGGACGCTGGCCCAGAGAGCGGCGAAGAGGGCCAAGGGAGCCCTATTTTTATCGAAGATGACCCCACCGTGTCAGCGGGGGGTGGGTCCGAGACCACCTTGACGAACCCGGCAACCACTCCTCAAAGCAGCCCCCAGCGCAGCCCCCAGCGTAAGTTCATAGTTAGCTTTCCGCTGTCAGGCGCGCATGAGTGCTTTTTCCTTTGTTGATATCTTGCTTGTTGATTTGTGTAGGAGTAGAGCAGCCATATCAGGAGCGCCCGGAAGCTGGTCCCGAAGTGCCATCTGCTTCGACTACGCCGCCAAGGGAGGAGTCCCCGGCAAGGGAGCGCTCTCCGGCAAGGGAGAACTCTCCGGCAAGGGGCAGCACCGTCGATCCTGCGGCGGCCGAGACCGCAACTGCAGATCTTGGCACAGGTAATTTACTTGTCCAAAAACTTTCCCTTGGGTTCTTCTTCTTCTGATTTTCTTCTCTTGGATTTTTGATTGATTTTTCTCCCTTCTTCATTCTTTAGACCCATCTACTGCTGAACCAATGGAGACAGAGGGCGTCGGCGAGGAAGGCGCACATGGCAGCACTGACGACGATGCCGCCAACGAAGAAGGGGCCGGTGCTGATGAGACCGCCGGCGAGGAGGCCGCCAAGGCTGCTGCCGCAGAAGCCGGTGAGGGGTCGGGCGATCGCACTAACGACCCTGAGGCCGCAGGAGCGCTAGGCGCTGCGCCGACCGCTGATCCCTCTCCCGCTGCTGTGGAGCCAGGCTCCAAGGAGCCCCAGCCTGGCGCCTACTTGAAGGCCGGCGACGATATCTTCATCAAGCTACCCTGGGCGTCGAGCTCCAGGGCGCCGGTCGAGGGGGAAACTTTCAATGAGGAGGTGCTCGCCTCCGCTAGACTGTCGTTGGTCGACGCGCCCAGCAGCAGCAGTGGCGAGCCTGAGGAGGAGCAGCTGCTGCGGAAGCTGCTGTCACTCTACCGCGCACGGCAAGCCAAGCTGGCTTCCCGGGAAGTGCTTGTCGCGAAGGCGGGAGTTGGTATGGAGAAGCGCGCGGAGGAGCTCCGGGGCCACAATCAAGAAGCTCTCCGGTCCCTGGCACAGGAGCCGGAGCGACTCGCCGAGGAGCGCACGGCCTTCCTTCTCGAGAAGGCCGAAGCTGAGGAGGAACAAAGGCTGGCCGCCGAGAAGCAGTCCGCGCGAGAAGGCGAATTGGTGTAGCGGAAGGCCAACCTCGACAGCTACGAGGAGGAGCTCGCCGAGCGCGAGCAAGCACTTGGCGGGGCGCTCAAGGAAGCAAAGGACGCTGCGCAATCACAGAGGCCGCCAAGAAAGAGCTGGAGGAGAAGGTGGCGCAGCTGGAGGCCAACATCGAGAAGAGCGGCGAGGAGCTTGCCGCACTTAAGCGTGAGCTTGAGAAGGATGCTACCGCCCACGGTGAGCTACAAGGTCTTCTCGCTGAGAGGGGCAAGGAGCTCAGCGCCGCCAAGGATTCCAATGCAGACCTGGAGTTGAAGCTGGCCACGCTGACGCAGACGCTGGACGACGCCAAGGAGCGGGAGAAGACCTTGTCGGAGAAGGTCAAGGCTGACAAGGTGCTGCTGGAGAGCATCGCAGTTACCCAGAACTCATTCAGAGATACTGTGGAGCGCTGGACCGAGGGTCTGGTGAATATTGCTGCAGTCATCGACTAGGAGCTGGCGCAACTGGGGATGGAGGACTTTGGGTATCCCTCCGACGAGAATCTCCAACCCAGCGCCAAGCTCAGCCTGTTCTTCAAGGGCGTGGCGACGGCACTCCAGCGGCTCCGGGAGAGGATCCCAAAGCAACTGGCCGACGAGTCGCACAAAATCTGCGCCGGGGTTCTCCAGAAGGTGCTGATGAAGGTGGCCTTCTGCAATCCAGGCCTCAGCTTCACCAACGTCCTCAAGTCCTTGCCGCCAGACACCGATCGGGACGCACTCAAGGCCCTTGTCGCACCCATTGTGGACAAGGTGAGCGAGATCAAGAGGGTTGAGGGCGATCGCGTAGACTAGGCCGCCCATTTCTTGTTTTCCCTTGTCACTGCTAATCATGTTATGGAAACAGTCTGTTAGAGCTGCGACAAGTTATCTTGTAATATAACTTTATTTCTGTTATCAATTGCTATGTTATTTCCTCTACTAGATTCCTTCCTTTGTATGTTTTTACCCTACGCTTCTAGGGAACTTGTCGGCGCAGGCACCCGAGCCGCGAGCGCTGAGTGCGGAACATCAGCAGCCTGCTGGCGGCGCTGCTTCCGACAAGAAACCTTGTCGCGACTAGATGCAGCACACTTAAGTTGTTGAGCGGACTCAAAACAAAGTAAGGGCGCAACTAGCCACGAGTTGGTTCCTCCGCGCACAGGTTTTCCATACAAAGCAGGGTCGTTCGAGGAAGATAACTCAAAAATTTAAAAAATGATTGCTCAAACTTTGGCAACTTAGCTTTTCTGTTGTTTGCTTCCCGGCAAGGCAAAACTTTGCTTGAACGACGCCTGGTCCATACCACAATCTTCTCCTTCCCCCCGGCAAACTTGTGTGCGAGGGAACCTTCTTTTCCTTTGTTGAGAAAAAAGGTAGAAGAGAAAATAATGATATGGAGCCCTTCGGCTCGTTATTGCTAACCGGATGTAGCTGCTGCACAAAGTGTCAGATAACGCATGCAAGAAAGAAACTAATGCATGAAATGGACAAGTTGTGCGGAGCACATGGGGTTCTATTTATGCACGGGATCTGCGCCCGGCTTTGTACAAAGGATTACATGCAACAGCGGCAAGACTTGTACAAAAGGTGGTTGCCGGAACGGGTTCCGGCAACCGCGCCCTACGGGAAAAACTTACGAAGATGTTCTATGTTCCAGGAGTTGCTCACCGGAATGCCATCTTCGGTCTCAAGGCGGACAGCGCCGGGCCTTGTGACTCGTTTCACCCGATAAGGGCCTTCCCACTTCGGCGTCAACTTGTTGGAATTCTTGGCGGACTAAACACGCCGAAGAACAAGGTCGCCTGCCTCGAAGCTTCTGGCCTTAACTTTGCGGCTATGGTAGCGGCGCAAAGCTTGCTGGTATCAAGCAGCTCGTACAGCAGCCTGAAGACGATCTTCCTCAAGGAGCAGCGCATCGTCTTGTCGCAGCTGTTCTTGCTCAAGCTCATCATAAGCGAGCACTCGAGGCGATCCGTATACGAGTTCCGTGGGGAGAACTGCCTCTGCTCCATAGACTAGAGCGAAAGGCGTCTGGCCAGTGGCTCGATTTGGCGTCGTTCTGATCGACCAAAGAACCACCGGCAGCTCCTCAATCCAGTTTCTTCCGCACTTGCGCAGCCTGTCGAAAGTTCTGGTCTTGAGCCCGCGCAGCACTTCAGCATTTTCCCTCTCTGCTTGACCGTTGCTTCTCGGATGAGCAACAGAAGCGAAGCAGACCTTGGCGCCAAGGTCTTGGACGTACTGCATGAAGGTGCGGCTCGTGAATTGCGTGCCGTTGTCGGTGACGATCCTGTTAGGGATCCTGAAACGGCAAACAATTGACCTGAAGAACTTGACTGCTGACTGTGCTGTCACCTTCCTCACTGGCTGCACTTCCGGCCACTTTGTGAACTTGTCGATTGCGACGTACAAGTACTCAAAGCCCCCGACAGCTCGGGGGAAAGGGCCGAGGATATCGAGCCCCCAGACCGAAAATGGCCAGGATAAAGGGATCGTCTGAAGAGCTTGAGCTGGCTGGTGTATCTATTTGGAGTGGAATTGGCACGCTTCACACTTGGTTACTTGTGCAGTTGCATCCTGGAGGGCTGTCGGCCAAAAGAAACCTTGCCGGAAAGCTTTGCCGGCAAGTGCTCTTGCGCCAATGTGGTGGCCACATATGCCTCCATGTATCTCTGCCAACAGCTTTTGTCCATCTTCCCGGCAAATACACTTCAATTTCACACCGTTGAGTCTTCTTCTGTACAGTATGCTATCGACAAACTGGTACATACTTGACTGCCGGGCTACTTTTTCCACTTCTTCTTGCTCTTCGGGAAGTTCTCCTGTCTGAAGGAAATGGACAATCTGCTGTGCCCATGCTGGAGCTTGTGGCTCGACAACAAGGACTAAAGGCACATCTGCTGCTGCGGGAACATCCGCTTCCACGGCAAGGACTTGCGGCCCTGCCGGAGCTTGATGTTCCCCGGCAAGCTTGCCGGACCAAAACTTGTCGGGAGCGTCTGCTTCAACGGAACAAACCATAAGGCTTGCCGGAGCAGACTGCCCCTCAGCATCCTTGGTGTTGATCTTGGGGACTTTCTTGGCGGCGGCTTCGGGGAGCTCTGCCGGAAAGTAGTCACCAGAAACCAACTTCCTCTTCTTGCTTTGTCCAGTTGATGGTGTTACGGATGGTTGAGTCAACTTGTGCACAAAGATCCCTGGTTCCACAGGTAACTTTAGTGTGGCGCACTTTGACAGGCCATCAGCAATGTCATTCTGAGCTCTTGGGATATGCTCCATCTGTAGGCCGTCAAAGTGCTCTTCTAGCTTCCTCACTTCATCAACATATGCTTCCATCAATGGACTCTGGTAGTTCTTGTTCACTTGGCAAACGACAAGTTGTGAGTCACCCCTAACAATGAGCTTCTTGATCCCAAGGTCTGCTGCGATTCTGAGACCGGCAAGCAATCCTTCATACTCTGCAGTATTGTTGGTTGCTTGCTCCTTGGGAAAGTGCATCTGGACTACGTACTTGAGGTGCTCTCCGGTGGGCACGACAAGCAGCACGCCCGCACCGGCGCCTTGCAGCGAGAAGGCACCATCAAAGTACGTCAGTCACTCTTTGCTTGCCTCTTTGACGGGGATGCTCGTCTCTGGAATTTCTTCATCTGGTGTTGGCGTCCATTCTGCTATGAACTCTGCCAATGCTCTGCTTTGGATAGTTGAAGTGCTCTCAAACTTGAGGTCAAAGCTTGACAGTTCCAGCGCCCACTCGACAATCCTGCCTGTCGCTTCTGGATTTTGCAGTATCCTCTTCAGCGGAAAGCGAGTGACGACTGTGATCTCATGTGCTTGGAAGTAATGGCGCAGCTTTCTCGAGGCCATGAGGAGGCCAAAAAGCAACTTCTACACACCAGAGTACCTTGATCTAGCCCCCTGTAGAAGGGAACTGACAAAGTAAACTGGACGCTGCACCATTCTCTTCTGCATCTTATCATGCTCCTGCGCAGATCCATCTCTGTCGGGACCAGAGCTTGTCGGCGAAGCCCCCTGCTTGTCGCTGGATGCATCTGCCGTGGTTGCTGGCTCTGCCTCCCTCTCCGCCAGTAACGCAGCACTAACCACTTGATTGGTTGCCGCTATATACAGCAGCAACTTCTCTTGCGGCTTAGGTGCGACAAGTGTTGGAGTGGAGGACAGGTATCTCTTCAAGTCCTGCAGCGCAGCCTCCGCCTTCGGAGTCCATTTTATTGGACCTGCCTTTTTCAAAATTTTGAAAAATGGCAGGGCACGCTCAGCAGATCTAGAGATAAACCTGCTGAGATCAGCCACGCAACCGGCAAGCCTTCGTACATCCTTGACGCGCTTTGGTGCTTCGATCTGCTCAATGGCCTTGATCTTGTCGGGATTGGCTTCAATTCCCCGCTGAGACACGAAGAACCCGAGAAGCTTGCCGGAAGGGACTCCAAACACGCACTTCTCGGGGTTAAGCTTGAGGTTGATCTTGCGCAGATTTGCAAATGTCTCGTCTAAATCTTGAATCAGGGTCGCCCTGTTCTTGCTCTTGACCACTATGTCATCCATGTAGGCTTCCACATTTCTGTGCATCTGCGGCTCAAAAGCGTGGTGGACTACCCTTGCGAATGTTGAACCAGCATTCTTCAAACCGAAAGGCATCCGTACGAAGCAGTACGTGCCACACGGGGTGATAAATGCGGTTTTCTCTTCATCCTCTTCTGCCATGAAGATCTGATGGTATCCTGAATATGCATCAAGAAATGAAAGCAAATCACATCCGGCTGTGGAGTCAACAATCTGGTCAATGCGCAGCAAGGGAAATGGGTCTTTGGGACAAGCTTTATTAACATCAGTGAAGTCAATACAAAGCCTCCATTTCCCATTAGCCTTGCGCACGACAACAGGATTGGCCAACCACGTGGGATGGAGCACTCCTCTGACAAGGCCTGCTGCTTCCAACTTCTTGATTTCTTCTACGATGAATTCTTGGCGCTCCACTGCCTGTTTCCTGACTTTCTGCTTGACGGGCCGCGCATGAGGACAGACGGCAAGGTGGTGCTCAATTACTTTCCTGGGAACACCGGGGATATCAGACGGTTGCCACGCAAACACGTCGACATTCGCCCGCAGGAAAGCAACGAGCGCGCTTTCCTATTTGGGGTCAAGAGTGGCGCTGATGGTAAAGGTACCACCAGTGCCGTCCTCCTTGGCGGACACCTTCTTGGTCTCAGGTGGAGCTGCCATTGCCTTCTTACACTTGCCGGTGGAGCTCGATGGTGCGTCCTCGATGGTAGCGCAGCACTCCAAAGAGGTGCGCTTGCCGGAGTGGGCATCAGAGCTCTTGCCGGACTTGGTCTTCTTCTTCCCCCCGGGAGCTTCAGCGGCAAGTGTCTTGCGTTCTGCTATGGTTGCTGCTTCCCGGTAGATCTTGTCGGCACAGATAAGAGCATCCTTCTTGTTGCCAGTGACAGAGATGACACTTATCGGGCCTGGCATTTTCAGTACGTTGTACGCATAGTGAGAGGCTGCCATGAACTTGGCGAGTGCCGGACGGCCAAGGATTCCATTGTAAGGTAATGGAAAGTCAGCAACATCAAACGTGACCCTCTCAGTCCTGAAGTTCAGCTCGCTGCCAAATGTTATCGGCAACATGATCTTTCCCTTCGGCTTGCTCCTTCCCGGGTTGATTCCTTGAAATGTACCGGTCTCTTCGAGCTCGCTGTCAGGGATCTGGAGTTTCTGGAGCACCGAAGGAGATCAGGTTCAAGCCGGCCCCGCCGTCAACTAGCATCTTAGTGACCTTGAGGTTGCGGATTGTTGGTGAAACCAACATCGGCAAGCACCCGACCGCAGTTATGCGATCAGGGTGGTCCTCAATATCAAAGATGATAGGCGTGCTAGACCATTTCAGAGGCTTGCGTGACTCGACGGGTGGTTCTGCTGCATTAACTTCCCACACCCACTGCTTGAGCTGACGGTGCGAGGTATGCAGAGAAGCACCACCGTCAACGCACAGGACCTTTGTGGCTTTCTGGAACTCCTGCTCATCAGTCTCCTCATCATCCATGTCTTCATCATCGTCGTCGTCTTCATCCTTGTCGCGGCCGCGAGGAGGTCTGTCTCCTTGCCGCTGCTTGGCCTTGCTGCGGCGTCCTCCTCGGCCGGGACATTTCTTGCCGGATCCCCCAGCACCTTCCTGGGCCTTCTCCTTGTCGCGCCGCTCGTATTCAGCTTTCTGTTGCTCAACAAGCTGCTCGACTTTCTTGCAACTCTGGAGATCATGGCCCTTGGTGCGGTGGATCTTGCAATACTGCTTGTTGGTGTCGTCCTGCTTGTCGGCGACCGCCACCTCCGCGGCAACCTCCTTGCCGGAGTCACCAGCTTTGGCTTTCTTGGCGCCACCACCGTTGCCGGACTGCTCAACAACTAGCACCTCTTTACCTTTCCTCTTCCTGTTGTTCCGCCGCTGGTTTTTCCTTGCCGGGGCAGCATCTTCACTGTCAGATCCTCCCGCTCCTACATTCTCTCCGGGGAGTCTCCTCCCTTCCTCAGCACGTGCACACTTGTCGGCCAGTGCATATAACTCACTGACGTCCCTGATCTTGCACATCGCCATTTCCTCCCGCATCCTGCGGTTTCGCACGTTCTGATGGAACGCGCTGATCACCGCGGCAGGGTGGACGTCTGGGATGTTGTGCTGCACACTGCTGAATCTCTGAATGTACTTGCGCAGGGGCTCTCCTTCCTTCTGGGCGAGCAGATGAAGATCACTCTCCTGGCCATGAGGCTTGTGTCCGCCTGTGAAGGCGCCGACAAACTGATGGCACAGATCAGCCCAAGAGGATATGAAGTTGTCCGGCAAGTGCATGAGCCAGGATCTGACGTTGGGCTTGAGCACCAGCGGGAAGTAGTTGGCAAGGATCTTGTCATCCCGTCCCCCGGCAGCCTGCACCGCAATGGTGTAGATGCTGAGGAATTCCGACGGATGCGTCTTGCCGTCGTACTTCTCCGGTACGTCTGGCTTTAAGTTCTTCGTGCTGGGCCACTGGACTTGCCGCAGCTCATGAGTGAACGCAGGGCAACCTACCGCGTACGACAGATCGCCTGGTTCCCCTGGTGCATGCATGTCAACAGAGGGCCCAGCGCGCTTGTCGGATTGACGTCGCGCTTCTCTTCGGCGCTTGATGCGAGTTCGAGCGTCTTCTTGTTGTCGATCATGAAGAACTTGGCGCTAATCGCGACGAGCTCGTGGATTCGACGATGCGGTGGAGTCGCTGTCGAGGTGGATCCGGCGAGTCGGCGATCTTGGCCTTCGGGGTGGTGATTGCATGGTAGTTGCACCTCCACCCGTTTCGTCGCCACCGGCTCGCGCCCGGCAACCCTGCCGCGGCGGCGACACGCTCGGCCGCCGTGGAATGTCGCCGTTGGCGTAGCCGATGAGACTCTGAATGGTGGCCCTCCATTCGTCGATCTTGTCCGACGTCGGAGGGTAATCTAGGAGCAGTTGAGCTCGCGCCAAAGCTTTTGCTGGAGTGGTGGGTGGTAGTGGCGGACGGCGCGAGGAGCGGGACGTGCTCGGACTTCTAAAGATGTTAGAAGGAGCAGTATCCCATCCAGGCGACCGTGCCCCGCTCGTGCCAGCACGCTGGCGTGCATGCTGGTCTTGAGCGCCCCGAGATCCACCAGCATGGTCTTGTCCTATCATGCGTATCGCACTGCGAGTGTCATGACGTTGTTGGTCTTGCGCCTCCTGAGAGTGGCGCGGAACATGTACAGTCGCTGAGGTTTGTGCAGCCTTGTCCTTGGACCTGGCAGCATCATAAGCTTCCTCGTCGACGTCCATTCTTCCGCCGGCGTCCATTCCACCACCCGTTTGCTCCAACTGTGGCGGAAGTGACGTGGACGGAGCGGCCGCCGCCGAAGTCTTCTTCTTCGGTGGCATGTTGATGAAGGGAATGAAGATCTAGCTCGCGTGAACGCCGGATCAGGTTCACACAATCTCGGCGGGAGAGATCTTGGCGCTGGGTTGGAGATTCTCGTCGGAGGGATACCCAAAGTCCTCCATCCCCAGTTGCGCCAGCTCCTCGTTGATGACTGCGGCAATATTCACCAGACCCTCGGTCCAGTGCTCCACAGTATCTCTGAATGAGTTCTGGGTAACTGCGATGCTCTCCAGCAGCGCCTTGTCAGCCTTGACCTTCTCCGACAAGGTCTTCTCCCGCTCCTTGGTGTCGTCCAGCGTCTGCATCAGCGTGGCCAGCTTCAACTCCAGGTCTGCATTGGAATCCTTGGCGGCGCTGAGCCCCTTGCCCCTCTCAGCGAGAAGACCTTGCAGCTCACCGTGGGCGGCAGCATCCTTCTCACGCTCACGCTTGAGCGCGGCAAGCTCCTCGCCGCTCTTCCCGATGTTGGTCTCCAGCTGCGCCACCTTCTCCTCCAGCTCTTTCTTGGCGGCCTCTGCGATTGCGGCAGCGTCCTTTGCTTCGTTGAGCGCCCCGCCAAGTGCTTGCTCGCGCTCGGCGAGCTCCTCCTCGTAGCTGTCGAGGTTGGCCTTCCGCTGCACCAATTCGCCTTCTCGCGCGGACTGCTTCTCGGCGGCCAGCCTTTGTTCCTCCTCAGCTTCGGCCTTCTCGAGAAGGAACGCCGTGTGCTCCTCGGCGAGTCGCTCCCGCTCCTGTGCCAGGGACCGGAGAGCTTCTTGATTGTGGCCCCGGAGCTCCTCCGCGCGCTTCTCCATATCAACTCCCGCCTTCGCGACAAGCGCTTCCCGGGAAGCCAGCTTGGCTTGCCGTGCGCGGTAGAGTGACAGCAGCTTCCGCAGCAGCTGCTCCTCCTCAGGCTCGCCACTGCTGCTGCTGGGCGCGTCGACCAACGACAGTCCAGCGGAGGCGAGCACCTCCTCATCGAAAGTTTCCCCCTCGACCGGCGCCCTGGAGCTCGACGCCCAGGGTAGCTTGATGAAGATATCGTCGCCGGCCTTCAAGTAGGCGCCAGGCTGGGGCTCCTCGGAGCCCGGCTCCGCAGCAGCGGCAGAGGGATCGACGGTCGGCGCAGCGCTTGGCGCTCCTGCGGCCTCAGGGTCGTCAGTGCGATCGCCCGACCCCTCGCTGGCTTCTGCAGCGGCAGCCTTGGCGGCCTCCTCGCCGGCGGTCTCATCAGCACCGGCCCCTTCTTCGTTGGCGGCGGCGTCGTCAGTGCTGCCATGTGCGCCTTCCTCGCCGGCGCCCTCTGTCTCCATTGGTTTAGCAGCAGATGGGTCTGAAGAACGAAGAAGGGAGAAAAATCAATCAAAAATCCAAGAGAAGAAAATCATAAGAAGAAGAACCCAAGGGAAAGTTTTTGGACAAGTAAATTACCTGTGCCAAGATCTGCAGTTGCGGTCTCGGCTGCCGCAGGATCGACGGTGCTGCCCCTTGCCGGAGAGTTCTCCCTTGCCGGAGAGCGCTCCCTTGCTGGGGACTCCTCCCTTGGCGGCGTAGTCGAAGCAGATGGCACTTCGGGACCAGCTTCCGGGCGCTCCTGATATGGCTGCTCTGCTCCTACACAAATCAACAAGCAAGATATCAACAAAGGAAAAAGCACTCATGCGCGCCTGACCGCGGAAAGCTAACTATGAACTTACGCTGGGGGCTGCGCTGGGGGCTGCTTTGAGGAGTGGTTGCCGGGTCCGTCAAGGTGGTCTCGGACCCACCCCCTGCTGACACAGTGGGGTCATCTTCGATGACAATCACCGCGGCCTTGGCCCTCTTCGCCGCTCTCTGGGCCAGCGTCCTGAAAAGAATGGAGTTCAGATTGAAGCAAGTCAGATACAAGATAAAAACAGCAAGATTGAAGAACTACAAGAGCACCAAAGAAACTTACTCTTCTTCCTCCTCGTCGGAGCTGAGCGCGGAAAGATCGAAGTCCGGCACCCCTCCGGTGCGGCGAGGCGGAGGAGTAGGATCCCTTGCCCGCTTGGCAGGGGCGGTGACGGTGGCCCGGGAAGATCCCGCTCCAGTTGCGGCTGCTGCGTGAGGCGCTCCCGCGGCAACATTGCTTGCCGCGGTAGAGCGTGTCGCACGGCTCGGCGGCTGTTGACCCGGCTGCCGCCCCGCTACGTCCGTTGCCCTGCGAAGACGCCTTCTTATCGGGGCCGAGGGCTCCGCCTGCGGCAAGCTTTCTGAAGGCTCGGGCTCTTCCTCGCCGGCCTCGCTCGGCTCAGCTTCAGAGCCGGCAGGCTCTTCCTCACCAATGAACTCCGCGCGCTCGGCGAGGTTTGCCGCCTCCGCCTCCTCCATAGTGAACCCGAACGCGCCCGCGGCAGCTGCGGCCGCAGCCTCTTCTGCCCTAGTAGCGATGCGCTGCAGCTCCTCATCGGTGGTGTCACGGGTGAGGCTCTTCTGCTCGTCAGCGTGGACCGGCACTTCTTCCAAGTTGTCGAAGAACGCTTGCACGACGTCATCCGCAGGCTCTTGCCAAGTTGGAACAATTCCGTGTGAATCGCACAACGGCATCATGGCGCGGATCCGGTCAAGGAAGAGTTATTGCACAATGGAACGACGCCCCTCGCCAGCGTGAATGGGTGCTAGGGATCGCGTTTGAACAACTCCAGGATCATTGCATCCAGCTCCAAGACGGTGAAGTTGTAGTTGAGGCCCGGCCGCAGCCTCATGATGTCCGCCGAGTTCTTGAATTCCCAGGTGGGCCTCCCCCTCTCCTGCAGGGGGGCGATGCGGCGGCGGAGGAAATCTGTGCCTACAGCGCCTACAGTGAGCCCGGCAAGCCTGAGGCGAAGGATCCTAGTAATGGCGATCTTCAGCCTCTCGTCTTCCGGGGCCACGTTGCTCCAGTCATTGCCGCGCACTATTGGAGCTTGGCGCACGACGGTGAAGGGCTGCGGATTCTCCTCGACGATCCAGCACCACTCCGCTCTCCACTCCTCCCACTTGCTGCGGAGCTCACCCTCCAAGTACGCCTCCTTCTTGCCGACTCTCGAGATCCAGGCGATCCCTCCGGCAAGCGGCTCTCCTCTCTCTACCCGAGGCATGAAGAAGTGGCGGAAAAGGGCAACATTGGGGTGGACTCTGACAAAGTTCTCGCACAAATGTGCGAAAACTGCCATGGTCAGAACGGCGTTGGGGGTGAAATCAAGGAGGCGGAGGCCGTAGGTGTTCATGATATCGTAGAAGAACTCCGAAAAAGGCGAGCAGAGCCCGCAATAGAAGAACAGTGCGAAGAATGGGTACCCATTTGGAGCCAGTTCCGAAGCAGCGGCCGGGAATACCCTCGTGCGCGGATGCGCCCGCGTCTCCGTCGCCCAAAAGAGGTAGAAGTACTCCCTCAGCTCCTTCGCGCCGAGCTGGGGGGAGAAGATCGCCCGCTCCTTCCGCAGCGCCGCGAGCCGCTGCGCCTCGGCCGACTTCACGCCCTTTCCCTTGTCGGCTTTCGGAGCCATGACGGAGGTGGTGGGGGAGGTCGACGACGTTGGTGATGCTGGTGGCAATGGGGGGCGGAGTGCTGCTCTCTCGGCTTCGAGAAGCAGGGGGGAGCGGCGGAGGTTCATGAAGATGGAGTAGTAGCAACCAGCGAGGGGGAACGAACTGCCCCTGTTTCCTCTGCTTATAAAGAGGGACGGGGCGGACGTTTCGCCCTTCCAAATAAAGAACCACCCACGATCTCTCCCACAACGCCGCATTCAACGCGTGCCATTAGGGAAGAGTGCGGTGGATACGGAGCGAGATTCGGCGTGGCCCAGTCCGCGTGTGCCCGTGCCCTGTCTTGGGCCTGGCCCAACAGCGCTCGGCACCGTGTCTGGCCCAGGCCCGAGGGCTCCTGTCGGTGTACTAGAATAGGGGTACCCTAGTACCCCGAACTTGTGCACGGGCAGTTGCAGCACCCCGCGGCAAGGCTTGCCGGGCGAACGCCAAGATCCTCCGTGGTTCCCTAGGAGCCATTCAAGAACAAAGTATTTAAGCTTAGGAGACAAGGCCCCGGCAAGAGGAGCTTGCCGGCAAGGACAACCAAGGCACTCCAAGGAACTTGCCGCGACGCGCCACGCGCTCCGGCAAGGCAACAAGGCCCCGGCAAGAGGAGCTTGCCGGGAAGACCAACCAAGGTACCTCGAGGCCCGGTGAGGGACAAGCTTCCGGACCCGACAAGATAACAGCAGCGGCAAGGCGCTTGCCGCGGCAGGCGGCCACTCTGTGCCCACGCTCCAGCGCATCAACCAACGTGTCGCTCTGGGGGCCTCTCCAGGCGCGCGTGGCAGGAGGCTGTGCAGCCAGCGGTGCGCAGTGGCATGCGAAGCTGACAGATTGCCATCGTCGTGAACGGTGGCGCCCCTAACGGTCCTTTTCTGCACTGTTTGGGCGACTCGGACGGGCATTTAATGCCCTTGAACCCTGCCGTCAGGGTTAGGTAGGGTGCATTGTACAAGTAACTGTACCAACCACCTCACTTTTTACATTTGTACCCTTCTATGCGTTGCCACCTGTCGGTGACCCCTTTAGCGTATAAAAGGAGGCCCATGCGCAACGTAGAGAGGATTCGGGTTGGACAAGGTTCGGGTTGGACGAGGTTCGACTGGTTCGGCGGACCGAGCCCCTTTCGGTTCGGCGGGGGGCGGAGATCACACGAAGAGCAGATCGAGGCGAAGCACACGAGCAGTTTACCCAGCTTCGGAGCTCTCCGGAGAGATAACACTCCTACTGCTGCTTGTTTGATTGTCTTGTGTTCTTGCTCCAGAGAGAGAGCATAGTGTTTTTCTGGGTTCCGAACCAGTCGAACCTCGTCGAACCTCGTCCAACCCGAACCTCGTCCAACCCGAACCCTCTCTACGTTGCGCATGGGCCTCCTTTTATACGCTAAAGGGGTCACCGACAGGTGGCAACGCAGAGAAGGGTACAAATGTGAAAAGTGAGGTGGTTCGTACAGTTACTTGTACAGTGCACCCTACCAAACCCTGACGGCAGGGGACAAGGGCATTAAATGCCCGTCTGAGTCGCCCAAACAGTGCAGAAAAGGACCGTTAGGGGCGCCACCGTTCGCCACGATGGCGATCTTGTCAGCTTCGCATGCCACTGCGCACCGCTGGGTGCACAGCCTCCCGCCATGCGCGCCTGGAGAGGCCCCCAGAGTGACACATTGGTGGATGCGCTGGAGCATGGGCACAGAGTGGCCGCCTGCCGCGGCAAGCGCCTTGCCGCTGCTGTTATCTTGTCGGGTCCAGAAGCTTGTCGCTCACCGGGCCTCGAGGTACCTTGGTTGGTCTTCCCGGCAAGCTCCTCTTGCCGGGGCCTTGTTGCCTTGCCGGAGCGCGTGGCGCATCACGGCAAGTTCCTTGGAGTGCCTTGGTTGGCCTTCCCGGCAAGCTCCTCTTGCCGGGGCCTTGTCTCCTGAGCTTAAATACTTTGTTCTTGAATGGCTCCAAGGGAACCACGGAGGATCTTGGCGTTCTCCCGGCAAGCCTTGCCGCGGGGTGCTGCAACTGCCCGTGCACAAGTTCGGGGTACTAGGGTACCCCTATTCTAGTACACCGACAGGAGCCCCCGGGCCTAGGCCAGACACGGTGCCGAGCGCTGTTGGGCCAGGCCCAAGACAGGGCACGGGCACACGCGGACTGGGCCACGCCGAATCTTGCTCCGTATCCACCGCGCTCTCCCCTAACGGCACGCGTTGAATGTGGCGTCGTGGGAGAGATCGTGGGTGGTTCTTTATTACGGGCAGTTGCAGCACCCCGCGGCAAGGCTTGCCGGGCGAATGCCAAGATCCTCCGTGGTTCCCTTGGAGCCATTCAAGAACAAATTATTTAAGCTTAGGAGACAAGGCCCCGGCAAGAGGAGCTTGCCGGGAAGGCCAACCAAGGCACACCAAGGAACTTGCCGCGACGCGCCACGCGCTCCGGCAAGGCAACAAGGCCCCGGCAAGAGGAGCTTGCCGGGAAGACCAACCAAGGTACCTCGAGGCCCGGTGAGCGACAAGCTTCCGGACCCGACAAGATAACAGCAGCGGCAAGGTGCTTGCCGCGGCAGGCGGCCACTCTGTGCCCACGCTCCAGCGCATCCACCAACGTGTCGCTCTGGGGGCCTCTCCAGGCGCGCGTGGCGGGAGGCTGTGCAGCCGGCGGTGCGCAGTGGCATGCGAAGCTGACAAGATCGCCATCGTGGCGAACGGTGGCGCCCCTAACGGTCCTTTTCTGCACTGTTTGGGCGACTCAGACGGGCATTTAATGCCCTTGTCCCCTGCCGTCAGGGTTAGGTAGGGTGCACTGTACAAGTAACTGTACCAACCACCTCACTTTTTACATTTGTACCCTTCTCTGCATTGCCACCTGTCGGTGACCCCTTTAGCATATAAAAGGAGGCCCATGCGCAACATAGGGGGTGTTCGACGAGGTTCGACTAGTTCGGAACCCAGAAAAACACTACGCTCTCTCTCTGGAGCAAGAACACAAGATAATCAAACAAGCAGTAGTAGGAGTGTTATCTCTCCGGAGAGCTCCAAAGCTGGGTAAACTGCTCGTGTGGTTCGCCTCGATCTGCTCTTCGTGTGATCTCCGCCCCCCGCCGAACCAAAAGGGGCCCGGTCCACCGGCCCCATAGGTGTTCGTGGATCAGTTTCCCCGACATCTTTGGACTGCTCAACAACTAGCACCTCTTTACCTTTCCTCTTCCTGTTGTTCCGCCGCCGGTTTTTCCTTGCCGGGGCAGCATCTTCACTGTCAGATCCTTCCGCTCCTACATTCTCTCCGGGGAGTCTCCTCCCTTCCTCAGCACGTGCACACTTGTCGGCCAGTGCATATAACTCACTGACGTCCCTGATCTTGCACATCGCCATTTCCTCCCGCATCCTGCGGTTTCGCACGTTCTGATGGAACGCGCTGATCACCGCGGCAGGGTGGACGTCTGGGATGTTGTGCTGCACACTGCTGAATCTCTGAATGTACTTGCGCAGGGTCTCTCCTTCCTTCTGGGCGAGCAGATGAAGATCACTCTCCTGGCCATGAGGCTTGTGTCCGCCTGTGAAGGCGCCGACAAACTGATGGCACAGATCAGCCTAAGAGGATATGGAGTTGTCCGGCAAGTGCATGAGCCAGGATTTGACGTTGGGCTTGAGCACCAGCGGGAAGTAGTTGGCAAGGATCTTGTCATCCCGTCCCCCGGCAGCCTGCACCGCAATGGTGTAGATGCTGAGGAATTCCGACGGATGCGTCTTGCCGTCGTACTTCTCCGGTACGTCTGGCTTGAAGTTCTTTGTGCTGGGCCACTGGACTTGCCGCAGCTCACGAGTGAACGCAGGGCAACCTACCGCGTACAGCAGATCGCCTGGTTCCCCTGGCGCATGCATGTCAACAGAGGGCCCAGCGCGCTTGTCGGATTGACGTCGCGCTTCTCTTCGGCGCTCGATGCGAGTTCGAGCATCTTCTTGTGGTCGATCATGAAGAACTTGGCGCTGATCGCGACGAGCTCGTGGATCCGACGATGCGGTGGAGTCGCTGTCGAGGTGGATCCGGTGAGTCGGCGATCTTGGCCTTCGGGGTGGTGATTGCATGGTAGTTGCACCTCCACCCGTTTCGTCGCCACCGGCTCGCGCCCAGCAACCCTGCCGCGGCGGCGACGCGCTCGGCCGTCGTGGAATGTCGCCATTGGCATAGCCGATGAGAATCTGAGTAAGAGCACTTTGACGGCCTACAGATGGAGCATATCCCAAGAGCTCAGAATGACATTGCTGATGGCCTGTCAAAGTGCGCCGCACTAAAGTTACCTGTGGAACCAGGGATCTTTGTGCACAAGTTGACTCAACCATCCGTAACACCATCAACTGGACAAAGCAAGAAGAGGAAGTTGGTTTCTAGTGACTACTTTCCGGCAGAGCTCCCCGAAGCCGCCGCCAAGAAAGTCCCCAAGATCAACATCAAGGATGCTGAGGGGCAGTCTGCTCTGGCAAGCCTTATGGTTTGTTCCATTGAAGCAGACGCTCCCGACAAGTTTTGCTCCGGCAAGCTTGCCGGGGAACATCAAGCTCTGGCAGGGCCGCAAGTCCTTGCCGTGGAAGCGGATGTTCCCGCAGCAGCAAATGTGCCTTTAGTCCTTGTTGTCGAGCCACAAGCTCCAGCATGGGCACAACAGATTGTCCATTTCCTTCAGACAGGAGAACTTCCTGAAGAGCAAGAAGAAGCGGAAAAAGTAGCCCGGCAGTCAAGTATGTACCAGTTTGTCGATAGCATACTGTACAGAAGAAGACTCAACGGTGTGAAATTGAAGTGTATTTGCTGGGAAGATGGACAAAAGCTGTTGGCAGAGATACATGGAGGCATATGTGGCCACCACATTGGCGCAAGAGCACTTGCCGGCAAAGCTTTCCAGTGAGGTTTCTTTTGGCCGACAGCCCTCCAGGATGCAACTGCACAAGTAACCAAGTGTGAAGCGTGCCAGTTCCACTCCAAACAGATACACCAGCCAGCTCAAGCTCTCCAGACGATCCCTTTATCCTGGCCATTTTCGGTCTGGGGGCTTGATATCCTCGGCCCTTTCCCCCGAGCTGTAGGGGGCTTTGAGTACTTGTACGTCGCAATCGAAAAGTTCACAATGTGGCCGGAAGTGCAGCCAGTGAGGAAGGTGACAGCACAGTCAGCAGTCAAGTTCTTCAGGTCAATTGTTTGCCGTTTCGGGATCCCTAACAGGATCGTCACCGACAATGGCACGCAATTCACGAGCCGCACCTTCATGTAGTACGTCCAAGACCTTGGCGCCAAGGTCTGCTTCGCTTCTGTTGCTCATCCGAGAAGCAACGGTCAAGCAGAGAGGGCAAATGCTGAAGTGCTGCGCGGGCTCAAGACCAGAACTTTCGACAGGCTGCGCAAGTGCGGAAGAAACTGGATCGAGGAGCTGCCGGTGGTTCTTTGGTCGATCAGAACGACGCCAAATCGAGCCACTGTCTAGACGCCTTTCGCTCTAGTCTATGGAGCAGAGGCAGTTCTCCCCACGGAACTCGTATACGGATCGCCTCGAGTGCTCGCTTATGATGAGCTTGAGCAAGAACAGCTGCGACAAGACGACGTGCTGCTCCTTGAGGAAGATCGTCTTCAGGCTGCTGTACGAGCTGCTCGATACCAGCAAGCTTTGCGCCGCTACCATAGCTGCAAAGTTAAGGCCAGAAGCTTTGAGGAAGGCGACCTTGTTCTTCAGCGCGTTCAGTCCGCCAAGAATTCCAACAAGTTGACGCCGAAGTGGGAAGGCCCTTATCGGGTGAAACAAGTCACAAGGCCCGGCGCTGTCCGCCTTGAGACCGAAGATGGCATTCCGGTGAGCAACTCCTGGAACATTGAACATCTTCGTAAGTTTTTCCCGTAGGGCGCGGTTGCCGGAACCCGTTCTGGCAACCACCATTTGTACAAGTCTTACCGCTGTTGCATGTAATCCTTTGTACAAAGCCAGACGCAGATCCCGTGCATAAATAGAACCCCATGTGCTCCGCACAACTTGTCCATTTCATGCATTAGTTTCTTTCTTGCATGCGTTATCTGACACTTTGTGCAGCAGCTACATCCGGTAAGCAATAACTAGCCGAAGGGCTCCATATCATTATTTTCTCTTCTACCTTTTTTTCTCAACAAAGGAAAAGAAGGTTCCCTCGCACACAAGTTTGCCGGGGGGAGGAGAAGATTGTGGTATGGACCAGGCGTCGTTCAAGCAAAGTTTTGCCTTGCCGGGAAGCAAACGACAGAAAAGCTAAGTTGCCAAAGTTTGAGCAATCAGTTTTTAAATTTTTGAGTTATCTTCCTCGAACGACCCTGCTTTGTATGGAAAACCTGTGCGCGGAGGAACCAACTCGTGGCTAGTTGCGCCCTTACTTTGTTTCGAGTCCGCTCAACAACTTAAGTGTGCTGCATCTAGTCGCAACAAGGTTTCTTGTCGGAAGCAGCGCCGCCAGCAGGCTGCTGATGTTCCGCACTCAGCGCTCGCGGCTCAGGTGCCTGCGCCGACAAGTTCCCTAGAAGCGTAGGGTAAAAACATACAAAGGAAGGAATCTAGTAGAGGAAATAACATAGCAATTGATAATAGAAATAAAGTTATATTACAAGATAACTTGTCGCAGCTCTATTAGACTGTTTTCATAACATGATTAGCAGCGACAAGGGAAAACAAGAAATGGGCGGCCTAGTCTACGCGATCGCCCTCAACCCTCTTGATCTCGCTCACCTTATCCAACGTCAAGGGCCTTGAGTGCGTCCCGATCGGCGTCTGGTGGCAAGGACTTGAGGACGTTGGTGAAGCTGAGGCCTGGATTGCAGAAGGCCACCTTCATCAGCACCTTCTGGAGAACCCCGGCGCAGATTCTGCGCGACTCGTCGGCCAGCTGCTTTGGGATCCTCTCCCGGAGCCGCTGGAGTGCCGTCGCCACACCCTTGAAGAACAGGCTGAGCTTGGCGCTGGGTTGGAGATTCTCGTCGGAGGGATACCCAAAGTCCTCCATCCCCAGTTGCACCAGCTCCTCGTCGATGATTGCGGCAATATTCACCAGACCCTCGGTCCAGTGTTCCACAGTATCTCTGAATGAGTTCTGGGTAACTGCGATGCTCTCCAACGGTGCCTTGTCAGCCTTGACCTTCTCCGACAAGGTCTTCTCCCGCTCCTTGGCGTCGTCCAGTGTCTGCGTCAGCGTGGCCATCTTCAACTCCAGGTCTGCATTGGAATCCTTGGCGGCGCTGAGCTCCTTGCCCCTCTCAGCGAGAAGACCTTGCAGCTCACCGTGGGCGGCAGCATCCTTCTCACGCTCACGCTTGAGCGCGGCAAGCTCCTCGCCGCTCTTCCCGATGTTGGCCTCCAGCTGCGCCACCTTCTCCTCCAGCTCTTTCTTGGCGGCCTCTGCGATTGCGGCAGCGTCCTTTGCTTCCTTGAGCGCCCCGCCAAGTGCTTGCTCGCGCTCGGCGAGCTCCTCCTCGTAGCTGTCGAGGTTGGCCTTCCGCTGCACCAATTCGCCTTCTCGCGCGGACTGCTTCTCGGCGGCCAGCCTTTGTTCCTCTCAGCTTCGGCCTTCTCGAGAAGGAAGGCCGTGCGCTCCTCGGCGAGTCGCTCCCGCTCCTGTGCCAGGGACCGAAGAGCTTCTTGATTGTGGCCCCGGAGCTCCTCCGCGCGCTTCTCCATATCAACTCCCGCCTTCGCGACAAGCGCTTCCCGGGAAGCCAGCTTGGCTTGCCGTGCGCGGTAGAGTGACAGCAGCTTCCGCAGTAGCTGCTCCTCCTCAGGCTCGCCACTGCTGCTGCTGGGCGCGTCAACCAACGACAGTCCAGCGGAGGCGAGCACCTCCTCATCGAAAGTTTCCCCCTCGACCAGCGCCCTGGAGCTCGACGCCCAGGGTAGCTTGATGAAGATATCGTCGCCGGCCTTCAAGTAGGCACCAGGCTGGGGCTCCTCGGAGCCCGGCTCCGCAGCAGCGGCAGAGGGATCGGCGGTCAGCGCAGCGCCTGGCGCTCCTGCGGCCTCAGGGTCGTCAGTGCGATCGCCCGACCCCTCGCCGGCTTCTGCGGCGGCAGCCTTGGCGGCCTCCTCACCGGCGGTCTCATCAGCACCGGCCCCTTCTTCGTTGGCGGCGGCGTCGTCAGTGCTGCCATGTGCGCCTTCCTCGCCGGCGCCCTCTGTCTCCATTGGTTCAGCAGCAGATGGGTCTGAAGAACGAAGAAGGGAGAAAAATCAATCAAAAATCCAAGAGAAGAAAATCAGAAGAAGAAGAACCCAAGGGAAAGTTTTTGGACAAGTAAATTACCTGTGCCAAGATCTGTAGTTGCGGTCTCGGCCGCCGCAGGATCGACGGTGCTGCCCCTTGCCGGAGAGTTCTCCCTTGCCGGAGAGCGCTCCCTTGCCGGGGACTCCTCCCTTGGTGGCGTAGTCGAAGCAGATGGCACTTCGGGACCAGCTTCCGGGCGCTCCTGATATGGCTGCTCTGCTCCTACACAAATCAACAAGCAAGATATCAACAAAGGAAAAAGCACTCATGCGAGCCTGACAGCAGAAAGCTAACTATGAACTTACGCTGGGGGCTGCGCGGGGGGCTGCTTTGAGGAGTGGTTGCCGGGTCCGTCAAGGTGGTCTCGGACCCACCCCCTGCTGACACGGTGGGGTCATCTTCGATGACAATCACCGCGGCCTTGGCCCTCTTCGCCGCTCTCTGGGCCAGCGTCCTGAAAAGAAAGGAGTTCAGATTGAAGCAAGTCAGATACAAGATAAAAACAGCAAGATTGAAGAACAACAAGAGCACCAAAGAAACTTACTCTTCTTCCTCCTCGTCGGAGCTGAGCGCGGAAAGATCGAAGTCCGGCTCCCCTCCGGTGCGGCGAGGCGGAGGAGTAGGATCCCTTGCCCGCTTGGCGGGGCTGGTGGTGGTGGCCCGGGAAGATCCCGCTCCAGTTGCCGCTGCTGCATGAGGCGCTCCCGCGGCAACATTGCTTGCCGCGGTAGAGCGTGTCGCACGGCTCGGCGGCTGTTGACCCGGCTGCCACCCCGCTACGTCCGCGGCCCTGCGAAGACGCCTTCTTAGCGGGGTCGGGGGCTCCGCCTGCGGCAAGCTTTCTGAAGGCTCGGGCTCTTCCTCGCCGGCCTCGCTCGGCTCAACTTCAGAGCCGGCAGGCTCTTCCTCACCAATGAACTCCGCGCGCTCGGCGAGGTTTGCCGCCTCTACCGCCTCCGCCTCCTCCACAGTGAACCCGAACGCACCCGCGACAGCTGCGGCCGCAGCCTCTTCCGCCCTAGTAGCGATGCGCTGCAGCTCCTCGTCGGTGGTGTCACGGGTGAGGCTCTTCTGCTCGTCAGCGCGGACCGGCACTTCTTCCAAGTTGTCAAAGAACGCTTCCACGACGTCATCCGCAGGCTCTTGCCAAGTTGGAACGATTCCGTGTGAATCGCACAACGGCATCATGGCGCGGATCCGGTCAAGCGAAGAATTATTGCATAATGGAACGACGCCCCTCGCCAGCGTGAATGGGTGCTGGGGATCGCGTTTGAACAACTCCAGGAGCATTGCATCGAGCTCCAAGACGGTGAAGTTGTAGTTGAGGCCCGGCCGCAGCCTCATGATGTCCGCCGAGTTCTTGAATTCCCAGGCGGGCCTCCCCCTCTCCTGCAGGGGGGCGATGCGGCGGCGGAGGAAATCTGCGCCTACAGCGCCTACAGTGAGCCCGGCAAGCCTGAGGCAAAGGATCCTAGTAATGGCGATCTTCAGCCTCTCGTCTTCCGGGGCCACGTTGCTCCAGTCATTGCCGCGCACTATTGGAGCTTGGTGCACGACGGTGAAGGGCTGCGGATTCTCCTCGACGATCCAGCACCACTCCGCTCTCCACTCCTCCCACTTGCTGTGGAGCTCACCCTCCAAGTACGCCTCCTTCTTGCCGACTCTCGAGATCCAGGCGATCCCTCCGGCAAGCGGCTCTCCTCTCTCTACCCGAGGCATGAAGAAGTGGTGGAAAAGGGCAACATTGGGGTGGACTCCGACAAAGTTCTCGCACAAATGTGCGAAAACTGCCATGGTCAGAACGGCGTTGGGGGTGAAATCAAGGAGGCGGAGGCCGTAGGAGTTCATGATGTCGCAGAAGAACTCCGAGAAGGGCGGGCAGAGCCCGCAATAGAAGAACAGCGCGAAGAATGGGTACCCGTTTGGAGCCAGTTCCGAAGCAGCGGCCGGGAGTACCCTCGTGCGCGGATGCTCACGCGTCTCCGTCGCCCAAAAGAGGTAGAAGTACTCCCTCAGCTCCTTCGCACCGAGCTGGGGGGAGAAGATCGCCCGCTCCTTCCGCAGCGCCGCGAGCCGCTGCGCCTCGGCCGACTTCACGCCCTTTCCCTTGTCGGCTTTCGGAGCCATGGCGGAGGTGGTGGGGGAGGTCGACGGCCTTAGTGATGCTGGTGACAATGGGGGGCGGAGCGCTGCTCTCTCGGCTTCGAGAAGAAGGGGGGAGCGGCGGAGGTTCGTGAAGATGGAGTAGTAGCAACCAGCGAGGGGGAACGAACTGCCCCTGTTTCCTCTCCTTATAAAGAGGGACGGGGCGGACGTTTCGCCCTTCCGAATAAAGAACCACCCACGATCTCTCCCACGACGCCTCATTCAACGCGTGCCGTTAGGGGAGAGCGCAGTGGATACGGAGCGAGATTCGGCGTGGCCCAGTCCGCGTGTGCCCGTGCCCTGTCTTGGGCCTGGCCCAACAGCGCTCGGCACCGTGTCTGGCCCAGGCCCGGGGGCTCCTGTCGGTGTACTAGAATAGGGGTACCCTAGTACCCCGAACTTGTGCACGGGCAGTTGCAGCACCCCGCGGCAAGGCTTGCCGGGCGAACGCCAAGATCCTCCGTGGTTCCCTTGGAGCCATTCAAGAACAAAGTATTTAAGCTCAGGAGACAAGGCCCCGGCAAGAGGAGCTTGCCGGGAAGGCCAACCAAGGCACTCCAAGGAACTTGCCGCGATGCGCCACGCGCTCCGGCAAGGCAACAAGGCCCCGGCAAGAGGAGCTTGCCGGGAAGACCAACCAAGGTACCTCGAGGCCCGGTGAGCGACAAGCTTCCGGACCCGACAAGATAACAGCAGCGGCAAGGCGCTTGCCGCGGCAGGCGGCCACTCTGTGCCCACGCTCCAGCGCATCCACCAACGTGTCGCTCTGGGGCCTCTCCAGGCGCGCGTGGCGGGAGGCTGTGCAGCCAGCGGTGCGCAGTGGCATGCGAAGCTGACAAGATCGGCATCGTGGCGAACGGTGGCGCCCCTAACGGTCCTTTTCTGCACTGTTTGGGCGACTCAGACGGGCATTTAATGCCCTTGTCCCCTGCCGTCAGGGTTAGGTAGGGTGCACTGTACAAGTAACTGTACCAACCACCTCACTTTTTACATTTGTACCCTTCTCTGCGTTGCCACCTGTCGGTGACCCCTTTAGCATATAAAAGGAGGCACATGCACAACGTAGGGGGGGTTCGACGAGGTTCGACTGGTTCGGAACCCAGAAAAACACTGCGCTCTCTCTTTGGAGCAAGAACACAAGATAATCAAACAAGCAGCAGTAGGAGTGTTATCTCTCCGGAGAGCACCGAAGCTGGGTAAACTGCTCGTGTGCTTCGCCTCGATCTCCTCTTCGTGTGATCTCCGCCCCCCGCCGAACCGAAAGGGGCTCGATCCGCCGGCCCCATAGGTGTTCGTGGATCAGTTTCCTTACCCAGCTTCGGTGCTCTCCGGAGAGATAACACTCCTACTGCTGCTTGTTTGATTATCTTGTGTTCTTGCTCCAGAGAGAGAGCGTAGTGTTTTTCTGGGTTCCGAACTAGTCGAACCTCGTCGAACCCCCCCCTACGTTGCGCATGGGCCTCCTTTTATATGCTAAAGGGGTCACCGACAGGTGGCAACGCAGAGAAGGGTACAAATGTAAAAAGTGAGGTGGTTGGTACAGTTACTTGTACAGTGCACCCTACCTAACCCTGACGGCAGGGGACAAGGGCATTAAATGCCCGTCTGAGTCGCCCAAACAGTGCAGAAAAGGACCGTTAGGGGCGCCACCGTTGGCCACGATGGCGATCTTGTCAACTTCGCATGCCACTGCGCACCGCTGGCTACACAGCCTCCCGCCACGCGCACCTGGAGAGGCCCCCAGAGCGACACGTTGATGGATGCGCTGGAGCGTGGGCACAGAGTGGCCGCCTGCCGCGGCAAGCGCCTTGCCGCTGCTGTTATCTTGTCGGGTCCGAAAGCTTGTCGCTCACCGGGCGTCGAGGTACCTTGGTTGGTCTTCCCAGCAAGCTCCTCTTGCCGGGGCCTTGTTGCCTTGCCGGAGCGCGTGGCGCGTCGCGGCAAGTTCCTTGGAGTGCCTTGGTTGGCCTTCCCGGCAAGCTCCTCTTGCCGGGGCCTTGTCTCCTGAGCTTAAATACTTTGTTCTTGAATGGCTCCAAGGGAACCACGGAGGATCTTGGCGTTCGCCCGGCAAGCCTTGCCGCGGGGTGCTGCAACTGCCCGTGCACAAGTTCGGGGTACTAGGGTACCCCTATTCTAGTATACCGACATCGGCCCCACTGATTTGATTCATACGGCGCCAGTGAGTTCACTTGACATAGCCATTGCCAGAAACCCTAATCAGTTTGGTCTCACTGATAGGGATCTCGGTCTCACCGAGATGGGACTGCAAACTCACTGTTTCCCTTCGTAACATTTTGGTCTCACCGAAATGAGCGATCGGTCCCACTGAGTCCATAGTGCAAATTCTTTGTTTCTCTTTCGTAACATTTTGGTATCACCGAAAGGAGCGATCGATCCCACCGAGTTTGCCTGACCAACTCTCTGTTTGCTTGTCACTGAAATCGGTCTCACCGAGTTGAAGTAATCGGTCATACCAAGATCAAGTTTTGCCCTAACCCTAGCTCATCGGTCCCACCGAGTTGATCATGTCGGTCCCACCGAAAATCCTAACGTTCACATTTTGAACTGAATCGGTCTCACCGAGTTCACACATTCGGTCTGACTGAGTTGTCTCGTTTGTGTGTAACAGTTAGATTTTGTGTGGAGGCTATATATACCCCTCCACCCTCCTCTCCATTTGTGAGAGAGCCATCAGAACATGCCTACACTTCCAGCATTCATTTTCTGAGAGAGAACTACCTATCATGTGTTGAGACCAAGACATTCCAAATCCAACCACAATAATCTTGATCTCTAGCCTTCCCCAAGTTGATTTCCACTCAGATCATATTTCCACCATAGCCGAATCTGTGTGAGAGAGTTGAGTGTTGGGGAGACTAGTATTTGAAGCACAAGAGCAAGGAGTTCATCATCAACACACCATCTATTACCTTTTGGAGAGTGGTGTCTCCTAGATTGGTTAGGTGTCACTTGGGAGCCTCCGTGAAGATTGTGGAGTTGAACCAAGGAGTTTGTAAGGGCAAGAAGATCGCCTACTTCGTGAAGATCTACCCAAGTGACGCAAGTCCTTCGTGGGCGATGGCCATGGTGGGATAGACAAGGTTGCTTATTCATGGACCCTTTGTGGGTGGATCCCTCCGTGGACTCGCGCAACCATTACCCTTCGTGGGTTGAAGTCTCCACCAACGTGGATGTACGATAGCACCACCTATCGGAACCACGCCAAAAATCTCCATGTTACATTGTGTTTGCCTTTCCAAACCCCTTCCTTTACCTTCATATGAAGTGTTTTACATTATGCTGATATACTCTTAGAATTGCATGTGTAGATTGATTGCTTGACTTGTGTTAAGTTGTTAAAATTTGCCAAGACTTAAAATTGGAAAAAGGCTAGATTTTTATTTGGTCAAGTAGTCTAATCACCCCCCTCTAGACCTACTTTCGATCCTACAAGTTGTATCAGAGCTTTGGTCTCCATTTGCCTTGATTTCCATAGCTTTGGTGATTATAGCCTTGGTTTCACAACCTAGGAGAGTATGGCATCTAGTGAGGGAAATTACCATCGTAGAGATCCTTACTTTGATGGTACTAATTTTGCTAGTTGGAAGCATAAGATGAAAATGCATATTCTTGGACATAACCCCACCGTTTGGGCTATTGTGTGTATTGGCTTGCATTGAAAATTCTTCGACGGAAGAGAACCGAATCGTGAAGCAACCGCAGAAGAATTGAAGATGTTTCAATACAATGCTCAAGCTTCCGATATACTCTTCAACGGATTATGCCCTGAAGAATTCAACAAAATCAGTCGTCTTGAGAATGCAAAGGAAATTTGGGATACTTCGATTGATATGCACGAAGGTACCGAGTCCGTAAAGGAATCCAAATTGGATGTGCTTCAAAGTCAACTTGACAAGTTCAAAATGAAGGATGGTGAAGGTGTCGCTGAAATGTACTCTAGGCTTGCTCTCATCACAAATGAGATTGCCGGCTTAGGAAGTGAAGAGATGACCGATAGATTCATCATCAAGAAGATCCTAAGAGCCTTGGATGGAAAATATGATAGCGTGTGCACATTAATCCAAATGATGCCCAATTACAAAGATCTCAAGCCAACAAAAGTCATTGGTAGAATTGTTGCTCATGAGATGTCACTCGAGGATAAAGAAGAGCTTCAGAACAAGTCTAGTGGTACTTACAAAGCTTCATGTGATGCTCCAACATTATCAAGTGAGAAACAAGTCTTCAACGAAGAATTCAGCCTAATGGTGAAGAACTTCAACAAGTTATACAAGAGTAGAAGCAAAGAAAGAAGTTCCAAGTCAAGGTCCTACAATGACAAAAGATTTTCTAGTCGTGATCGTAATTGCTACAATTGTGGAAGACCCGGACACTACTCAAGTGAGTGTACGCCTCCCTACAAAAGAAGAGAAGACTCACCTAAAAGGAGGAGCAAAAGAGAAGAATCACCACCAAGAGAAAGGAGTAGAGATGATCGTTATGAACGAAGATCCTCTCGCAGAAGCAAGGATTCAAAAAGGAAGGATAAGTCATCAAAGAGTTGCACAAGACGAAGACATCAAGCTCATGTTGGTGAATGGGTATCCAGTTCTGACTCCAACAACCACTCTGAGAGAAGTTATCACTCCGACTCTGAGTATACTCAAGATGAAGGTGTTGCTGGTCTCGCACTTGTGTCATCCAACTCCTAAGACATATTTGATTCACCAAATGAAGGAATTGGAAGATGCTTCATGGTGAAAGGCCCAAAGGTATCACACCCCGAGTATGTTGATTTCAATAGTAATGAAGATGATATGCTAGGTGATGATGATTTACTTGTTGACAACTCTAGTGATGAAAACTATGATAAACTTGCTATTAGTCATGCTAATCAAGATAAAACGAATGATGATGATAAGAAGGAGATTGAGCGTCTAACTAAAGAACTAAACACTCTTAAGTTAGCTCATGAAACTACCTTAGAAGATCATCGAGAGCTTTTAAAGACCCATGAGAAGCTACACTTTGAACAACTCAATCTAGACCAAGAGCATGGGTTCTTAAAAGCAATCGATGTTGATCTTCATAAGAAAAGTTCTTCTTACATTGCAAAGTGTTTACTCTTGTCTACTTACATGCCACAAGTAAAATCTAGAAACAAGAGTAAGAAAGATTCTTCTTCTAGTAGTAACAACAATCATGTTAAATCCAATATTGTTGCTTCTAGTAGTTCTCTTGATTCCACTGATGATTCTCTTAGCCAAGTTACACTTGATCAAGAAAATAGCTTATTGAAGGGGATTATAGAGAAAGGTGTTTACAAGAGCCTTGCTGGGAGTAAGCAATTTGAGGAAATTGTACGCAAGCAAGGAAGGCACCGGAAGAATCAAGGTGTTCGTTTTGAACGCAAGTTCAATGCCATTGGAGTTGAGTGGGAAGAAGATCAATACCCCAAGACAAAGTTTGTTCCTCAACAAGAGAAGTATGATCCCACTTCTTTCAAAGAAACACAAGCTCAAGATGATCTTCCACCACAAGACCACAAGCTAAAAGGCTAGGACAAGCTTCAAGAGGAGATTGATGTATTTGAAGAAGCTCATAAGGCCTTGGTTAAGTGGGTTCCCAAGACTACATCAAGTTCTACTTCATCAAGTACGACCACAACTCCAAGGATTCCCATCAAAATGATGTGGATCCCGAAAAAGAAGAACTAAAAAGTTCTTGAGGGTGACTCCGCCAACATACTTAACTCATATTCATTTGGCAAGGACAAGTGCAATCAACTTTCACATCTTGCACAAGTTCGAGGAGTCACAAACCCTCTTGTTGGTAAGACAAGGGACAAGGTAACCTAATGCTTTCATGGACAACCTCATGTGTGAATTTCACTCTATGTCTTTGGATATCCTTGTATCTTCCTTGTGGGACTAACTCATCTAGGTATTGAAAGTGCAACTCACTCCAATGGATTGCTCAAAATGATCTACATCAACATTGAGCATCTACATCTTCAACACCTACATGAAGTCATCATCGACAAAACCGAAGGTTAGTTCATCCCTCTTAGGGGGTATACACATCTAGGGGGAGCTTTGCTCTAAGAATTGAGCTAAAGCAACTCTAATGGTGTGAACACAACAATGCTTTATGTAAAAGTGGTAACCCCACTTGTGCTTAAACAATGAGTATGACTTACGATCAAATGTTCTCATTTGACTCCTCAGTCAATATACTCATATATAGATGGCCTAGTCATTGCCAATTGCTTGATAGATGCTAGAATGTTTGTGCATGCTTTATCACATATTTTATTTGATATCTTATTATGTGAGCATGTTGATTGCATATTTTTCTCATTCAAGGACATCCATTTGTTGCTTTGGTTGTTTGACTTTATTTTTTTGCCAAATGGATGGAAAAGAATGCCTAAGAACTCCCTCTAGCTATCTATGCTTTTCTCATCTCAAACTCTATTCATGCTACATCACAAAATTTGAACAAGTCGAATTCGGACCCTCCGGGTAAGGAGCACTCGGAGTCACCGATCCGTCAAGGGCTTAACTTCCAAAACCTCTTAGTGCATTTCGGTCTGACCGATCCATTCCATTCGGTCATACCGAGTTCATTAAGTTGATCTAGGTTTTAATCTCGGTGCAACCGATTTGAATCCTTCAGTCACACCGAGTTGCAGCAACCACTTGTGATTCTGCATCTCGGTGCCATTGAGTAGTTCCACTCGGCACACCGACGGTGTCTGGTATATATACCTGGGCTGAAAAAATTTCTCCAAATCCTTCGCCCGCGCCTGTCTAGCTTTGCCGACTCGTGGTCTCCGGATCGTCTCCTTGTCGCCCGCGACCTCCTGCTGCTGGTGTCCTCCGCGGTCAACAGAAATCTTCGCCGATGTTGTCATCATAACGGGTTCATCACCAAGCTAGGGTATGAACTCAACCCTTTGTGCTTTCTACACTCCGATTCTTAGCACAAAGACAATGCCATGATTCTTGCCGCGATTGAAACAGTCTTATCGAATTAAAACTTTCAGATTAGTTTTGATCCAAAAACGTAGGGTTAGGTTTCCGCCGAACTCATCTCAGACCGACTGATTTGAAAGATTCGGTCTCACCGATTTGGCCCAAGCCATTGCACATGTACTACTTGGTCTGACCGAAGTGTACGAATTGGTGTGACCGAGTTTACTTGCTCAGTGAAACCCTAGCATCTCGAAGTCACCGAACTATGTCTCGGTCTGACCGATTTCACATGTTTAGACTCTAAAGTTGCTTCGGTGTCACCGAGTTCGTCTAATCGGTAGCTCCGAAATGGTTTCTGCAGAAAACTAAAATTAAGTTTTTGAGTCATTCTTTTTGCCAAAACAGTTGTATTTTGTGATGCTCATCTACTCTACCTATACCCATCTGTTCACAGGGTCAGCTTCAACAATGTCAGTCCAGAGTGACAGCCAGAACAGGTCAGAGGAGCACCAAAATCTCAGTGAGGGCACTAGTCCCTCAAGTAGCTCTGATGATGGAAGCAGAAGCACACCCAGCAATCTGCCTAAGGCTGCTACTAGGCATAGGAAGAAGAGAACCTCAGAATCTGAAGATGAGGATTATATTGCCGATGAGGAGGTCACTTCCACGAAGAAGTTGATCAAGAAAGAGCGAGTTGTTGCTGCTACTGCTAGCATTAAGCCAGGCATGAAGAAGAAGGCTCCTGCTCAAAGGAAGCCCATGTCCAAAGCCAGAGCCTCCACTCTTGAAACCACAAAGTCAACAAAAGAAAAGGCTGTTGGGGGCAAGAAGAGGAAAGAAAGGGTCAAGAAGACCATGGCTAGAGTGATTGGAAAACCTTCTATGATGAAGGAGTCTGATGAGGATGAAGATGAGGATGAGGAAGAAGATGCTGCACCAGTTCCCAAAGCACAGAAGTTGATGGGAGATGTAATCAACTCTGGGACTGCAACATACAAGCCCAAGACTGCTCCTAAGAATATGCACCTAAGAGAAGTACCAGGAACATCCCTGCTGTAGAAAAGAACAAGGCCCCAGTGCCTGAGGTTCAGAAAGATGAAGAGGCTCAAGTGCTCAAAAAGCTCAAGCCCAAGATACCTAATCCTGATGACAACCATCCTATTGCAGAGAACATGAAGTTAAGGAAAGATGCGGGTCTCAAACTATGGAGCCAAACAGATCCATATGCAACAAGGAGAAGAACTGCTATAGACTACAGGTTCCACACCAAGGAACATCATGACTTCTATGAGACTGTCCTCCTAGACAAGAAGCCCATTGTCAGTGACATGAGATGGGTTGATTGGACATACATTGATGATAATGAAGACCACTTTCCTGAAGTTCATGAGAGCTTCAAAATGAATGAAATTGGTGCTTTTATGGGTCAGAAACTGACCAAATGGAATAATGAGATGGTAATGCAATTATACTCAGCAACTCGCTTCTACCCAGATGGCAAGATTGTCTGGATGACAGAGGGTACAAGGTACCAATATTCTATTGCTGAGTGGGTTGAGCTGATCCATGCTCCTGCAGAGGCTGATGAAGACACTGATGTCTATGCCAAGCCCAGGAAAGACCATAACTCCATGGAACACATGTACAAGGAAATACCCGATGATGCCTTGGAGACTCACAAGTTTGGGTCAATTTACTATCTACTGTCAGGATTAACCACCATTAACACTATACTGAGGCACACTCTGCTGCCCAAGTCTGGAGATCATAGGATGATCAGAGGGCATTCAATTAACTTGTTGCATATGTTTGATTTGCCAAAGAAGTTCAAGGTGATGACCTTGATACTTGAGACAGTTAAGAGGACTACAGCTGATCAGAAGAGATCATGTGGCTATGCTCCACATATTCAGATGCTCATTAGTTCCAAGAAGGGCATATGCACATACTTGCTGGACAGAGAGCACCTTCCCTTGATGCCAGATTTTGAGGATAACATAGTTGTTATGGATGTTTCACATCCTAATTCTGTTGAGGCTCAAGAGAAGAGAGAGAAGGCTAAGGCAGAAAAGGCTTCAAAGATTCCAGATCCCTCAGCTGCAAATCTCAAGACCAAGCAGGACCAGCTTAGCTATCTTCTTGAAGCCACAGTTAGAATTGAGAAAGTACTAACCACCCGGATTCGAAATCAAGAGAGTCTTGAGAGAAACATTGAGACCAAGTTTTATGATCTAGACTTGAAGGTCACAGAGATGCAGACTACAATTGAGCAACTCCAAGAAGAAGCAGAGGAGAGGAGAGGAAGATCTTCCTAGAGCACAAAGGTATGTAGTAGTGTCAGTCAGTGACACTAGGGCCACAACTTTAGCTCCTGCAGCCACAGCCTCAGTTGCCCCTCCAATGGCAACCCCTCCAGTTCCTCAGACATCAGCCGAAGTCTTTGTAGATGTTGTTCTTGTTGGAGAACGTAGTAATTTCAAAAAAAATCCTACGCACACGCAAGATCATGGTGATGCATAGCAACGAGAGGGGAGAGTGTTGTCCACGTACCCTCATAGACTGAAAGCGGAAGCGTTAGCACAACGCGGTTGATGTAGTCATACGTCTTCACGATCTGACCGATCAAGTACCAAACGTACGGCACCTCCGAGTTCAACACACATTCAGCCCGATGATGTCCCTCGAACTCTGATCCAGCCGACTATTGAGGGAGAGTTTCATCAGCACGGCGGCGTTGTGACGATGATGATGTTCTACCGACGCAGGACTTTGCCTAAGCACCGCTACAGTATTATTGAGGTGGACTATGGTGGAGGGGGGCACCGCACACGGCTAAAAGATCAAACGATCAATTGTTTTGTCTATGGGGTGCCCCCTGCCCTGCTATATAAAGGAACAAGGGGAGGACGCGGCCGGCCAGGGAGAGGCGCGCCAAGGGGGAGTCCTACTCCCACTAGGAGTAGGACTCCTCCTATTCCTAGTAGGAGTAGGAGAGGGGGAAGGAAAGAAGGGGCCGGCCCCCCTTGCCCTAAACCAATTCGGTTTGGGCCTTGGGGGGCGCCCCACACTCCCCTTGCTGCCCTCTATTTCCACTAAGGCCCATGTAGGCCCATTAAGCCCCCGGGGGTTTCCGGTAACCTCCCGGTACTCCAGTAAAATCCCGACTTCACCCGGAACACTTCCGATATCCAAACATAGGCTTCCAATATATCAATCTTCATGTCTCGGCCATTTAGAGACTCCTCGTCATGTCCGAGATCACATCCGGGACTTCGAACAACCTTCGGTACATCAAAACATATAAACTCATAATATAAGCGTCATCGAAACATTAAGCATGATGACCCTACGGGTTCGAGAACTATGTAGACATGACCAAGACATGTCTCCGGTCAATAACCAATAGCAGAACCTGGATGTTCATATTGGCTCCCACATATTCTACGAAGATCTTTATCGGTCAAACCGCATAACAACATATGTTGTTCCCTTTGTCATCGGTATGTTACTTGCTCGAGATTCGATCATCGGTATCTCAATACCTAGTTCACTCTCGTTACCGGCAAGTCTCTTTACTTGTTCTTTAATACATCATCCCACAACTAACTCATTAGTTTCAATGCTTGCAAGGCTTAAGTGATGTGCATTATCGAGAGGGCCCAGAGATACCTCTCCGATAATCGGAGTGACAAATCCTAATCTCGAAATACGCCAACCCAACAAGTTCCTTCGGAGACACCTGTAGAGCACCTTTATAATCACCCAGTTACATTGGGATGTTTGGTAGCACACAAAGTGTTCCTCCGGTAAACGGGAGTTGCATAATCTCATAGTCATGGGAACATGTATAAGTCATGAAGAAAGCAGTAGCAGAATACTAAACGATCGTGTGCTAAGCTAACAGAATGGGTCAAGTCAATCACATCATTCTCCTAATGATGTGATCTCATTAATCAAATGACAACACTTTGTCTATGGTTAGGAAACTTAACCATCTCTGATCAATGAGCTAGTCAAGTAGAGGCATACTAGTGACATATTGATTGTCTATGTATTCACACATGTATTATGTTTCCTGTTAATACAATTCTAGCATGAATAATAAAACATTTATCATGATATAAGGAAATAAATAATAACTTTATTATTGCCTCTAGGGCATATTTCCTTCAGTCTCCCACTTGTACTAGAGTCAATAATCTAGATTACACAGTAATGATTCTAACACCCATGGAGCCTTGGTGTTGATCATGTTTTGCTCGTGGAAGAGGCTTAGTCAATGGGTCTACAACATTCAGATCCGTATGTATCTTGCAAATTTCTATGTCTCCCACCTGGACTAAATCCCGAATGGAATTTAAGCGTCTCTTGATGTGCTTGGTTCTCTTGTGAAATCTGGATTCCTTTACCAAGGAAATTGCACCAGTATTGTCACAAAAGATTTTCATTGGACCCGATGCACTAGGTATGACACCTAGATCGGATATGAACTCCTTCATCCAGACTCCTTCATTTGCTGCTTCTAAAGCAGCTATGTACTCCGCTTCACACGTAGATCCCGCCACAACGCTTTGTTTAGAACTGCACCAACTGACAACTCCACCATTCAATGTAAACACGTATCCGGTTTGCGATTTAGAATCGTCCGGATCAGTGTCAAAGCTTGCATCAACGTAACCGTTTACGATCAGCTCTTTGTCACCTCCATAAACGAGAAACATATCCTTAGTCCTTTTCAGGTATTTCAGGATGTTCTTGACCGCTGTCCAATGATCCACTCCTGGATTACTTTGGTACCTCCCTGCTAGACTTACAGCAAGGCACACATCAGGTCTGGTACACAACATTGCATACATGATAGAGCCTATGGCTAAAGCATAGGGAACATCTTTCATTTTCTCTCTATCTTCTGCAGTGGTCGGGCATTGAGTCTTACTCAACTTCACGCCTTGTAACACATGCAAGAACCCTTTCTTTGCTTGATCCATTTTGAACTTCTTCAAAACTTTGTCAAGGTATGTGCTTTGTGAAAGTCCAATTAAGCGTCTTGATCTATCTCTATAGATTTTGATGCCCAATATATAAGAAGCTTCACCGAGGTCTTTCATTGAAAAACTCTTATTCAAGTATCCCTTTCTATATCATTTCCAATCAACAATATGTCATCCACATATAATATTAGAAATGCTACAGAGCTCCCACTCACTTTCTTGTAAATACAGGCTTCTCCAAAAGTCTGTATAAAACCAAATGCTTTGATCACACTATCAAAGCGTTTATTCCAACTCCGAGAGGCTTGCACCAGTCCATAAATGGATCGCTGGAGCTTGCACACTTTGTTAGCTCCCTTTGGATCGACAAAAACTTCTGGTTGCATCATATACAACTCTTCTTCTAGAAATCCATTCAGGAATGCAGTTTTGACATCCAATTGCCAAATTTCATAATCATAAAATGCGGCAATTGCTAACATGATTCGGACAGACTTGAGCATCGCTACGGGTGAGAAGGTCTCATCATAGTCAATCCCTTGAACTTGTCGAAAACCTTTTGCAACAAGTCGAGCTTTATAGACAGTAACATTACCGTCAGCGTCAGTCTTTTTCTTGAAGATCCATTTATTCTCAATTGCTTGCCGATCAACGGGCAAGTCAACCAAAGTCCACACTTTGTTCTCATACATGGATCCCATCTCAGATTTCATGGCCTCAAGCCATTTTACGGAATCTGGGCTCACCATCGCTTCTTCATAGTTTGTAGGTTCGTCATGGTCTAGTAACATAACTTCCAGAACAGGACTACCGTACCTCTCTGGTGCGGATCTTACTCTAGTTGACCTACGAGGTTCAGTAACAAATTGATCTAAAGTTTCATGATCATCATCATTAACTTCCTCACTAATTGGTGTAGGTGTCGCAGAAACCGGTTTATGTGATGAACTACTTTCCAATAAGGGAGCAGGTACAGTTACCTCATCAAGTTCTACTTTCCTCCCACTCACTTCTTTCGAGAGAAACTCCTTCTCTAGAAAAACTTCGAATTTAGCAACAAAAGTCTTGCCTTCGGATCTGTGATAGAAGGTGTACCCAACAGTCTCCTTTGGTATCCTATGAAGACACATTTCTCCGATTTGGGTTCGAGCTTATCAGGTTGAAGCTTTTTCACATAAGCATCGCAGCCCCAAACTTTCAGAAACGACAACATTGGTTTCTTACCAAACCATAGTTCATAAGGCGTTGTCTCAACGGATTTCGATGGTGCCCTATTTAAGGTGAATGCGGCCGTCTCTAAAGCATAACCCCAAAATGATAGCGGTAAATCAGTAAGAAACATCATAGATCGCACCATATCTAGTAAAGTACGATTACAACGTTCGGACACACCATTATGTTGTGGTGTTCCGGGTGGCGTGAGTTGCGAAACTATTCCGCATTGTTTCAAATGAAGACCAAACTCGTAACTCAAATATTCTCCTCCACGGTCAGATTGTAGAAACTTTATTTTCTTGTTATGATGATTTTCAACTTCACTCTGAAATTCTTTGAACTTTTCAAATGTTTCAGACTTATGTTTCATTAAGTAGATGTACCCATATCTTCTTAAATCATCTGCGAAGGTGAGAAAATAACAATATCCGCCACGAGCCTCAACATTCATCGGACCACATACATCTGTATGTATGATCTCCAACAAATTTGTTGCTCTCTCCATAGTTCCGGAGAACGGCGTTTTAGTCATCTTGACCATGAGCCACAGTTCGCAAGTACCAAGTGATTCATAATCAAGTGATTCCAAAAGTCCATCAGTACGGAGTTTCTTCATGCGCTTTAGTCCGATATGACCTAAACGGCAGTGCCACAAATAAGTTGCACTATCATTATCAACTCTGCATCTTTTGGCTTCAATATTATGAATATGTGTATCACCACTATCGAGATTTAACAAAAATAGACCACTCTTCAAGGGTGCATGACCATAAAAGATATTACTCATATAAATAGAACAGCCATTATTCTCTGATTTAAATGAATAACCGTCTCGCATCAAACAAGATCCAGATATAAAGTTCATGCTCAACGCTGGCACCAAATAACAATTATTTAGGTCTAATACTAATCCCGAAGGTAGATGTAGAGGTAGCGTGCCGACCGCGATCACATCGACTTTGGAACCATTTCCCACGTGCATTGTCACCTCGTCCTTAGCCAATCTTCGCTTAATCCGTAGCCCCTGTTTCGAGTTGCAAATATTAGCAACAGAACCAGTATCAAATACCCAAGTGCTACTGCGAGCATTAGTAAGGTACACATCAATAACATGTATATCATATATAACTTTGTTCACCTTGCCATCCTTCTTATCCGCCAAATACTTGGGGCAGTTCTGCTTCCAGTGACCAGTCTGCTTGCAGTAGAAGCACTCAGTCTCAGGCTTAGGTCCAGACTTGGGTTTCTTCTCCTGATCAGCAACTTGCTTGCTGTTCTTCCTGAAGTTCCCCTTCTTCTTCCCTTTGCCTTTTTTCTTGAAACTAGTGGTCTTATTGACCATCAACACTTGATGCTTGTCGGTGTCAAAACCGGCGGATCTCGGGTAGGGGGTCCCGAACTGTGCGTCTAGGCCAGATGGTAATAGGAGGCAAGGGACACGAAGTTTTACCCAGGTTCGGGCCCTCTCGATGGAGGTAAAACCCTACGTCCTGCCTGATTAATATTGATGATATGGGTAGTACAAGAGTAGATCTACCACGAGATCGGAGAGGCTAAACCCTAGAAGCTAGCCTATGGTATGATTGTTGTTGTGTATGTTATCCTACAGACTAAAACCCTCCGGTTTATATAGACACCGGAGAGGGTTAGGGTTACACAAAGTCGGTTACAATGGTAGGAGATCTGCATATCCGTATCGCCAAGCTTGCCTTCCACGCCCAGGAAAGTCCCTTTCGGACACGGGACGAAGTCTTCAATTGTATCTTCATAGTCCAGGAGTCCGGCTGAAGGTATAGTCCGGCCATCCGGACACCCCTTAATCCAGGACTCCCTCAGTAGCCCCTGAACCAGGCTTCAATGACGACGAGTCCGGCACGCAGATTGTCTTCGGCATTGCAAGGCGGGTTCCTCCTCCAAGTACATCATAGAAGATTTTGAACACAAAGATAGTGTCTGGCTCTGCAAAATAAGTTTCCACATATTGCCATAGAAAGAATAATATTTACACAAATCTAATCTGCTGACGTATTCCGTAGTGCGACACACCACGGCCAAGCCTTTATCCGAGTCGTTTTATTATCCCACCTCAGCGCGTCATGCGAGGCGGTTTCCTTGGCATGTCTTGTTAAAGCAGAGATCGTGTCCCCTTATTCCGGGATTCTCATCAATACGGGCATGGGTAACCCAACCGCTTCTAGGACTCCTAGATTATAGGCAAGTCCAAACGGACATGGAGAGGACGCTTGATATTCACCCTCATTATAAAGGGACAAGGCTTTTATTTTTCCCTCCCGTGCTCAATCGAATCCTTCCCACACCTCAAGCCCAAACGCCCAAAGTTCAGGTCAGGTGCTCCGAACCTTCAGTCATGTCCGGATCTAGCCTTCAAGGCCGATGGGTGCCTTCCTCCGTCACGGAAGAAGACATCAAAAAGTTGAGGGAGGCCAGATATCTGACCGCCGAGATTTTGCATCGGCTGCCTCCCTGTGGGTAGGCCGTCCCCACCCCCGAAACCAACAAGAATGTCGTGTTCGTCTCCCACTTCCTCCGAGGTCTAGGCCTTGCTCTGGATCCTTTCGTCGGGGGTTTGATGTTTTATTACGGGCTAGACTTCCATGACCTAGCTCCGGACTCCTTTCTTCATATCACGACATTTATTGTCGTGTGTGAGGCCTTCCTCCGGGTTACCCCTCATTTTGGCCTATGGCTCAAGACCTTTGAAGTAAAGCCGAAGATGATCGAGGGGCAACACACAGCGTGTGGAGGTGCCTCAATACGCAAGATGACGGGAGCTCCATGGCCCAAAGTTTCCATCCCAGAGGTGTCTGAATTGTGGCAACAGGAGTGGTTCTACATCACGGCTCCTAGAAGTGCCAAGTGGGCGGCCGCCCCTGTTTTCTGCTCAGGCCCTCCACCACAACTGATGTCATGGATCAGCAGAGGTCTGAGCTGGGGTCCAGCCAAGGACGTGCCTATACTGCAAAGCCGCATTCAAGATCTCTTCAATGGAGATTTCAATTTGGTTGCGGTAATACAAGTTATGATGGTTCGTCAAGTCCAGCCTTGCAAACGCCGGCCTCTTCGCCTGTGGGAGTTCAATCCCGAGGGACCGCCTGTTATTCAAAATTTTCTCGGTCTGACGCACGAGGAGATGTACAAGTCATTCTTCGGACCTCAGGTGGAGTGTCCGGAAATCATCGAGGACGTGGGCCTGAGTAGTAACCGCGCCGCCGAACAGGTAAGGCATCTTCCGGCCGAACATACTATCTTTCCTTTGTTACGAAGTTATTTCTGAGAGTTTGCTTTTTGACCAGGACTGGCTAACAAAGGCGAAGTTGATTCGGTGTTCGGCCCCCCTCCCTGAGGGTTTGGAAAATCTGGTATTGGAAAAGATGCTCCAGACCGCACCTTGCCCGGAGCCCTTGAAGGAAGATACTGTGGAGGATAATACGGGTGGACGCGGGCCCCCAACGCTGCCCATTCTAACCGAGGGAGCGAGCGTCTCCATGAAGGAAGACGACCAGAAGAGGAAAAGGACTGCGCCCGGGGATTCGGAAGCCGAAGCTTCCAAACAGGAGAAGAAGTCTCCCACAGAGGGTCCTACCTTGGGGGGGCGTTGTTGCGCACAAAGTCCGCAGGGGGATCAATTCTCCCGCGAGTCATAAGTGACACAAGATACTTTAATAGTACAGATATGCCATCTTTTTCCTCTGAGAGAATAACCACCGCATATATCTTTGCAGTTCGGGCCTTAGCCCCTCTCAAATGAGCTCGTCTTCGGGGGATCTTCTTCTAGAGATGATGGAGAGCGAAACGTCTCCTCCAGACTCATCCGCTCTGGAAGCGGGCAACCCTGAAGTGTCGTCGCAGAGGGCCTCTCCGAGTCTGGTGAGGCCAGAAGATAATCCGATTGACCCCCGAAGCTCCCAGTGTCTGGCTCCCGAAGAGAGCAGACAAAAGAGTCCGGCACCGTCTAGTGTGCGATCGGAGTTTCTGAGGGAGTTGGTGGGGCGAGCGGCCATCTCAGATGAACACCATGTGCTAATGAATACGGTGATGGAGAGAATCTCGTCCGCCGAAAGTGGATTGCATGAAGCTTTTATGAGTCTACTGACAGGCTTTGAGGTACGTAAAAGAATGTATGATAGTCCTGCACATGCTAGGCATGCCCTATGTAGATAGTAGCCCCTGAGACTCTGGTTGTCATTGGAAACGACGACGAATAGAGGATCATATTCCCAGGCAATAACCATACTGCCTCTATGTGCAGGTGATTGAAGCTCCGGTGGCTAGCCGGACTAGCGAGTTTGCCCATTTAGAACGGCGGTTGGATGTGGCAGACGCCAACATCGAGCTTGTTAACAAAAGGCTTGACGAGGCACAGGGTAAGTGTCATTATCTGGTAAACGTCACATAGGAAGAGCAGCATGATGCCAGTATCTTTAATATGTTGTGCCTGCAGATGGAGCTGCCACTGTTGAAGCCTTGTGGGCAGAACTTGCCCGAGCCAAGGAACAAGCGAGGTTGGGTAATGTGGTTACTTTGAAGGCGGCTGAAGAGTTGCAAGCCGAGAAGGCCGCACATGGCGAGAGCCAAGACAAGATGGCCAAGATGGCCATAGAATTAAAAGCCGCCGCCGACCGTTGCCGGGTTCTTGAAAAGGAAAACCAAGCGAAGGCATCGGACCTTGAGAAGGCTGCTACGACAAGAAAAGACCTCCGCTCTGCTATGAGGGCAAAGAAGGAGGAGCTGCGGGAAGCCGGGGATATTGTAGCTGGGAAATCCTTTATGTTGTGGAGGAAGTTTGGAGATCCACGGTATGCCCCTCTGGATCGGCTGTGGAGTTCGGAGGATGTGTATATGGATTTGGCGGCGAGCGCTGGCGATGCGGCCAAGTACTTCAAGGCTCAGATGGACCGTGAAGTAGACCAGCTGTTTTAGAGACAATTCCATTCTCCCGAGCGTCCGCTTTCATTGACTGACCAATTAGCCGAATGGGCCAAACTAAATAGGTTGTCCGGACTCTCCATGAGGTCTGTTGTGGATCAGCTATGGCCGGAATGGTCAAAACCGAACAGCTATTTCAGCTTGGTGCAGCAGTTCCTTGACGTGGTGCCGCGCATTAATGCGATGAAGAGGTCGGTGTGCATAGAGGGCGCACGGATGGCCTTTGCCCGTGTTAAGGCATACTGGGCGGAGATGGATGCTACCAATGTTACAGCACGGGATTCGGCCATAGGTCGAAAGGCTGCTGAGCACTACTTTGAAGAAGTTCTTGAGGGTGCCCGTTTGATAGAGACTCAGTGCTCAAAAAATATTATGTTTGAGTGATATGTAATCTCATTGTAAGCGAAATGCTTTTATAAATTTTATAAGGCTAGTTTTATACTTTTTCCTGAAAGTAATATGATGCCTCCTGGGCGGCCGTTTATGTATACATGTGTATAACCTGAAAGATTGCAGTCGTCGGCTTCAACCCCCACGCATATAATGCGGAGGTGCTCGCAAAAACACGCGTTCACACTTAACCCAACGTCTTGGTCCTATTAAGGAGGTGATAGCGGAGCGAGCGAGGCAACCGGACTATAATGCTTTAGCACTTTCACTTAGCCATAGGAGTTTGACAGTGGGGCTACTAGATAGCCCCTGGTGGCTCCGCACTCTCCCGATTCCGGGGTGCGTACATGCCTGGCCGGAAAACGGCCCTTCGTTAAGGCGGAGGAATTCTAACATTCCCACAGGTCATCGAGTGGTTGACCAGTCTCACGCTATATCATGATAGTCAGTTTTTAGCTTTCTCTACTGAGGTGCTCGTCCGGATGAACCAGGGCACAATCGCAGTAGTTCTCCTGGTGCTACCTTAGCCGGTAAAGCGGAACGTAAGGCACCAAAACACAGGAGCCGGGCAAACCCAACATTTCACCAAAGACAATGATTCGGAGCTGATGCATATAGGGCCAAACTCGCGACACCGAACACTCCCTAGGGTATTCGGTCTTTGTGGTATAAACCGGGCCTAAATAATGGCCTTTGTAAGAAGCCCCTTGTGTCCAGGTACGTGCATTGTTCTGGCGTGGCCACATGCCAAGACGTTAGCATCCTTCTCAATGGTGGATATGTATCAACAAGAGACAGTAAAAAAGGTTTACGCAGGGTCTTAATCTAAAAACAATCCTTGGAGCGGGTCCCTGCTTCACGTCTGTGCATGTGTCTCCGTTGTGCCGTATCCTGGACGGGTGTAGCACGATGATTGTCTGTAAAAGAGAGGAAGTTAAGTGAAAAAGTTGTCGTGCAAAAAGATAGTTTTTAAAGAAACCATGTATAATTCAAGTTGATAAGAAATTGCCACTTGTCTGCGCGCGTTGAGCCCCTTGTATTAACAAATAGGGGTGTGACCACTTATTCGGTATAAATTGCGGCGCCGGACTTGATTAGTTGTGTCTGAGGTCTTGATGACCTATTTCGATGCTTTCACTGGTCCGGGCGCCTTTAGTGTGCGGCTGCCAAGGCAGCCGCACTCTCTTCGGCGCGCAGAGATCGCTTGATATTTCCGTTCACTGAAAGGATGCCACGTGGACCGGGCATCTTGAGTGTGAGGGAGGCGTAGTGTGGTATTGCATTAAAGCGAGCGAAAGCTTCGCGTCCGAACAGTGCTTGATAGCCACTTTGAAACGGAGCGATGTAGAAGGTTAAATGCTCGCGACGGAGGTTATCGGGGGAGCCGAATATAACCTGTAGTAGGAGGGAGCCCGTACAACGAGCCCCTGGGCCTGGCGTTACTCCTTTAAAGGTAGTATTGCTATGGCGAATTTGTGTTGGGTCTAATCCCATCCCGCGGATTGTATCCTGATATATTAAGTTTAGGCTGCTGCCTCCGTCCATCAAGACTCGTGTGAAGTGATATCTGCCAATTACTGGGTCTAATACCAGGGCAGCCCATCCTACGTGTTGGATACTTGCTGAGTAATTGCGGTGGTTGAAATTGATCAATTGAGACGACCAGTGGCAGGACTTCGCGGTGACAGGCACTTGGGTATATTTTCCTGGGGGTGCCGTGTTGTTTTTTCCCTTGATCATGTGTAACACGTTTACTGTTTTGACTTCTGGTGGAAATTTCTTTTGTTCCCCCGTGTCTTGCTTGGGAGGCTCGTCCTCGTCTTCACTTGGTGTATCCTCCCCCTTATGTACGGCATTGAGCTTGCCGGACTGCTTGAAGACCCAACATTCTCTGTGGGTATGATTAGAAGGTCTGCCAGGGGTACAATGGATCTGACATACTTGGTCCAGAATTTTGTTGAGGCTGGACAGTTCATCCCTGGTGCCTTTAGGGGGCGACTTTTGACCTGGCTGAGAGCTTTTGAATCTGGCATTTACTGTCGTGCCCTTCGTGTCGTCTTCTTTATTCCGGCGTTTGTTATTGTTGTTGCGCCGTGATTTCCCGTTTCCATCTCTAACTTCAGATGTACTGGGGTCGCTGGTGCTGCATCTGGCTAGCCAGCTGTCCTCACCCACGCAAAAGCGGGTCATGAGGTTTGTTAATGCGTCCATTGTTCTCGGCTTATTTTGGCCGAGGTGTCTGGCGAGCCATTCGTCACGGACGCTATGCTTGAAAGCTGCCAAGGCTTCGGCGTCCGGACAGTCGACAATCTGATTCTTTTTAGTAAGAAACCTGTTCCAAAGCTTTCGGGCTGACTCTTCGGGCTATTGAGTTATGTGACTCAAATCGTCCGCATCGGGAGGTCGGACATAAGTCCCTTGAAAATTTGCTTGAAAGGCGTCTTCGAGCTCTTCCCAACTTCCAATGGAGCTTTCGGGGAGGCCTTTGAGCTAGTGACGAGCTGGCCCTTTGAGCTTGAGGGGTAAGTACTTGATGGCGTGGAGATCATCTCCTCGAGCCATATGTATATGAAGGATGTAGTCCTCAATCCAGACCCCAGGGTATGTTGTTCCGTCGTATGCCTCTATGTTTACGGGCTTGAATCCCTCTGGAAATTCATGGTCCAGCACCTCATCGGTGAAACATAGGGGGTGTGCGGCACCCCTGTAGCTGGGTGTACCATGTTGTTCAGATGTTTGTTGTGTTGCATTGTATGCTGGGGCGCGCTTGCGTGGTCCATAGGTGGATCTTGTTGCACCGTCCTTTGGGTGCGAGCCCTCGCATGGGTCGCGTGTTGTATTGTGAGCGGTGTTGTATGCCGCTCTGTGTTGGTAGAGGGGTCATCTATCCGACCAGGTGGCTGCTTTGATATTTGGTTGTGGGGGGTCTGAGGCCTCCTCATCGAATTCAGGTAGGAGCTTCCACTTTGGGTAGCTCTTGGAGGGGCGATTGTCCCCGTACCTTGCTGTTGTGTTGAGTATTTTACGCCCTCTGATTTGGAGTGTGTCTTGCGCGGCCTTGAGCCTTTGCTTCTGCTTTTTAAGACTCCTCGCGGTGGCAACAAGCTTTTTACGGGCATTCTGCTGCTTCGGGTGCCTGTCCGGCGTTATGTCATCCGGACCATTATCCTTGATAGAATTTGTTTGTTCGGTTTGATTATCCGGATTGCCGTTGTCCGGCAGCGGTTCGCCCTGCTCAGGCGCTGGGTCTGTGTGATCGCTATTTCTGTCGAGGCGGGATTTGGGGCGGCGCTTGCGTCGCCGCTTTGACTGCTTTTCGAGGGAACAAGCCTTTGGTGCGTCCTTCCGCTCCTCGTTGTCATCTTTTGGTGCGTCCACCATGTATACGTCATATGACAAGGTGGCATTCCAGGGCCCAATAGGCGCTGGTTCTTCATCGTCTCCTTCATCCGCGTCCATACCGTCGATGTCTTCGGAGTCGAAGTCGAGCTTGTCGGTTAAATCGTCGACAGTGGCTACAAAGTGGGTGGTGGGCGGCTTTGAATTTCTTCATTGTCCGTATCCCATCCTTGCAGACCGCAGTACGGCCAGGGCTCTCCTGATAAAGAGAGAGACATTACTGATTTCATAATATCGCCGAAGGGCGAGTGCTGAAAGATGTCTGCGGCAGTAAACTCCATGATCGGCGCCCAATTGGATTCGATTGGTAGGGGCGCGAATGGTTCGGAGTCCGGAGAGGAGTCTGGCTCCTTGGAGTCACGAGTCTCGCGGAGTGCGGGGCTGGTGTTCGGCTCGATCCCCGTTGGGATCGCAGCCCCCGAGGCGGCGTCCGACCACCCATCCTCGATCGGCGCAGTTGGCTCCGAATTAAGGGTCGAAGCCGATGCGGGCGCGGCCTCTAGGGCACTGTTCGGCGGCAGAGCTAGATCATGCTCGTCGTGATAGTGCGGCGCGCTCGGCAGTGGCTCGAATCCGTAAAAGATCAAGTCCCCGCGGATATCAGCCATGTAGTTTAAGCTTCCAGATCTGACCTGATGGCCAGGGGCATAACTTTCGATCTGCTCCAGATGGCCAAGTGAATTGGCCCGCAGTGCGAAGACGCCGAAGACGAAGATTTGTCCGGGGAGGAAGGTCTCACCCTGGACTGCATCGCTATTGATGACTGTAGGAGCCATCGAGCCTGACGGCGACGACACAGAGGAACTCTCAATGAAAGCACCAATGTCGGTGTCAAAACCGGCGGATCTCAGGTAGGGGGTCCCGAACTGTGCGTCTAGGCTGGATGGTAACAGGAGGCAAGGGACACGAAGTTTTACCCATGTTCGGGCCCTCTCGATGGAGGTAAAACCCTATGTCCTACTTGATTAATATTGATGATATGGGTAGTACAAGAGTAGATCTACCACGAGATCGGAGAGGCTAAACCCTAGAAGCTAGCCTATGGTATGATTGTTGTTGTGTATGTTGTCCTATGGACTAAAACCCTCCGGTTTATATAGACACAGGAGAGGATTAGGTTACACAAAGTCGGTTACAATGGTAGGAGATCTGCATATCCATATCACCAAGCTTGCCTTCCAAGCCAAGGAAAGTCCCTTCCGGACACGGGACAAAGTCTTCAATTGTATCTTCATAGTCCAGGAGTCCGGCTGAAGGTATAGTCCGGTCATCCGGACACCCCCTAATCCAGGACTCCCTCAATGCTCCTTCTTGATTTCTACCTCCGCTGCCTTTAGCATTGCGAAGAGCTCCGGAATTGTCTTATCCATCCCTTGCATATTATAGTTCATCACGAAGCTCTTGTAGCTTGGTGGCAGTGACTGGAGAACTCTGTCAATGACACTATCAACCGGAAGATTAACTCCCAGCTGAGTCAAGTGATTATGTTACCCAGACATTCTGAGTATATGTTCACTGACAAAACTATTCTCCTCCATTTTGCAGCTGTAGAACTTATTGGAGACTTCATATCTCTCAATCCGGGCATTTGCTTGAAATATTAACTTCAACTCCTGGAACATCTCATATGCTCCAAGACATTCAAAACATCGTTGAAGTCCCGGTTCTAAGCCGTAAAGCATGGCACACTGAACTATCGAGTAGTCATCAGCTTTGCTCTGCCAGACATTCTTAACGTCGTCAGTTGCATCAGCAGCAGGCCTGGCACTCAGCGGTGCTTCTAGGACGTAATTCTTCTGAGCAGCAATGAGGATAATCCTCAAGTTACGGACCCAGTCCATGTAATTGCTACCATCATCTTTAAACTTTGCTTTCTCAAGGAACGCATTAAAATTCAACGGAACAACAGCACGGGCCATCTATCTACAATCAACATAGACAAGCAAGATACTATCAGGTACTAAGTTCATGATAAATTTAGGTTCAATTAATCATATTATTTAAGAACTCCCACTTAGATAGACATCCCTCTAATCCTCTAAGTGATCACGTGATCCATATCAACTAAAACCATGTCCGATCATCACGTGAGATGAGTAGTTTCAATGGTGAACATCACTATGTTGATCATATCTACTATATGATTCACGCTCGACCTTTCGGTCTCTGTGTTCCGAGGCCATATCTGTTATATACTAGGCTCGTCAAGTTTAACCTGAGTATTCTGTGTGTGCAACTATTTTGCACCCGTTGTATTTGAACATAGAGCCTATCACACCCGATCATCACGTGGTGTCTCAGCACGAAGAACTTTCGCAACGGTGCATACTTAGGGAGAACACTTATACTTTGATAATTTAGTGAGGGATCATCTTATAATGCTACCATCAATCAAAGCAAGATAAGATGCATAAAAGATAAACATCACATGCAATCAATATAAGTGATATGATATGGCCATCATTATCTTGTGCTTGTGATCTCCATCTCCAAAGCACCGTCATGATCACCATCGTCACCGGCGTGACACCTTGATCTCCATCATAGCATCATTGTCGTCTCGCCAATCTTATGCTTCCACGACTATCGCTACCGCTTAGTGATAAAGTAAAGCATTACAGGGCGATTGCATTGCATACAATAAAGCGACAACCATACGGCTCCTGCCAGTTGCCGATAACTCTGTTACAAAACATGATCATCTCATACAATAAAATTTAGCATCATGTCTTGACCATATCACATCACAACATGCCCTGCAAAAGCAAGTTAGACGTCCTCTACTTTGTTGTTGCAAATTTTTACGTGGCTGCTACGGGCTTAGCAAGAACCGTTCTTACCTACGCATCAAAACCACAACGATAGTTTGTCAAGTTGGTGATATTTTAACCTTCTCAAGGACCGGACGTAGCCATACTCGGTTCAACTAAAGTTGGAGAAACTGACACCCGCCAGCCACCTATGTGCAAAGCAAGTCGGTAGAACCAGTCTCGCGTAAGCGTACGCGTAATGTCGGTCCGGGCCGCTTCATCCAACAATACCGCCGAACCAAAGTATGACATGCTGGTAAGTAGTGTGACTTATATCGCCCACAACTCACTTGTGTTCTACTCGTGCATATGACATCTACGCATAAAACCAAGCTCGGATGCCACTGTTCGGGAACGTAGTAATTTCAAAAAAAATTCCTACGCACACGCAAGATCATGGTGATGCATAGCAACGAGAGAGGAGAGTGATGTCCACATACCCTCGTAGACCAAAAGCAGAAGTGTTGGCACAACACGGTTGATGTAGTCGTACGTCTTCACAATCCGACTGATCAAGTACTGAATGTACGGCACCTCCGAGTTCAGCACACGTTCAGCCCGATGACATCCCTCGAACTCCGATCCAGCCAAGTGTTGAGGGAGAGTTTCATCAGCACGATGGCGTGGTGACGATGATGATGTTCTACCGACACAGGGCTTCGCCTAAGCACCGCTACAGTATTATCGAGGTGGACTATGGTGGAGCGGGGCACCGCACATGGCTAAAAGATCAAACGATCAATTGTTCTATCTATGGGGTGCCCCCTACCCCCATATATAAAGGAGAAAGGGGAGGAGGCGTCCGGCCAGGGAGAGGCGCGCCAAGGGGGAGTCCTACTCCCACTAGGAGTAGGACTCCTCCTATTCCTAGTAGGAGTAGGAGAGGGGGAAGGAAAGAGGGGGCCGGCTGTCGTGGTTCTAAGTCTGACAGTAATATAGGGGGTAAGTATGGAGAGGCAAGATCTTAGCTATGGAGAAGTTGTAAGCACACGAGGTTTACGAGTTCAGGCCCTTCTCGGAGGAAGTAATAGCCCTACGTCTCGGAGACCGGAGGCTGTTGACTGGATTATGCGTGTATGGTTTACAAGGGTGCGAACCCTTTACACTGAGGAGGGGGTGGCTTATATAGAGTTCGCCGGACCCCTCCGGCCCTCAGTTATGCAGGGTTTTAAATACATTAAGGTCGGGCGTTACTGGTAACGCCCCTAATAAATTGCTATGATGACCATAAAGGCTACTTAATAACCGACCGTTAGCATGAGGAGTGCCTTCAGGTCTCCTGGACGTCGACTGGTTTGGTCTTGGTCGAGTGATTGCTTCTTGGTCGAGTGTCTTCGAGTCTCTCGAGTGGAACACCTCCAAGTCGATTGAAAGGTGATTTCTTCTAGAGATGTCATTGGGTAGGGCAGTTTGGACAGGTCCATGACCCTACCCTAGGTACATAGCTTCGTCATTAGCCCCCAAATGGATCGAGGTTTGAGTGGGGAAGGAGTTGAGAATTTTCCCGACTCATTTTTCATGCCATGAGCATATCTGGTTTTGGATCAATGAATCCTGAGTGATGACAGCAACTTCCTTTTCAGTCGCCTTGATCCATTCTTAGCTTTTTGTCGAGTGAGTTTCTTTACTTAAAAGGCTCCGAGTGACGGTGCGGAGGAGATCTTCGGTCTGACAAGTTGTTCTGCTGCCCACAGATTTTGTGGGATCCGAATTTTGGGAAGCACGCGGGATAGGGGAAGCCGCAGTAATCGGATGGGATAGAGCAGAGCCGCCTCGATCCCTGCGCCACCTTTTTCGCCATGTATCACGTGCGCGATTGTTACGGGATTTGACAGGGCCGCCCGGGCCTACCAGTCAGCCACTCGGAAGCGGCCTCATATAAGGCGTCAGACCGGGGTCTCTTCGAACAGTGTGTCCCCATTATCTCTTCTCCTCTTCACGCCCCCTCACCGTGCTCGCTCTCGCCCCAGCGCCACCGCTCCGTACGCATTTCGCCGGCGACGATGGGGAAGGAGAAGACAGCGGCTCTAGAGCGGGCGAAGAAGGCGACAGCGAGGTCGAAGGGGAAGGCGACTAGTCGGGGTGGATCCTCCTCGCGAACCGACCTGCCGAAGGGCTGGATCCAGGGCGACTGGATCCGCTGAACGATCACCCAAGAAGACATCGACGACCTAGCCGAAGGAGGGCTGATCCCCTATGAATCGGTGCGGCTCCTGGGGAAGGAATCAGAGCCGCAACCTCGGGAGGGTGAGCGCGTTCTCCTTGCCACCCACGCCGACCATGGATTTTCTTTGCCTCCTCACCCTTTCTTTCGGGGATTTCTGAACTTCTTTGGGGCACAACTCCACCACTTCACTCCCAACACAATCGTTTATCTCGCCGCTTTTGTTTCTTTGTGTGAGAATTTCCTAGGTTGTCGGCCTCACTCGGGCCTTTTCAAGCACATTTTCACTTGTCGCTCCCAGACGGTGAAAAAAGCTAATCCGAGTGACGAGAGGACTCAAGTGATTCAGATGTGTGGGGGTCTTGGTGTCCAGATGAGTGGGAAAAGCTCCTTTCCGGCCATGATTCTTCCTGACTCAGTTCACGGATGGTAGTCGACCTGGTTCTACTGCAAAGACTAGTCGACGCCAGGGCAGTCGACTGGCCTCCCTCCTTTCACCATGGACTGAGTGAGGAAACCCTCCCCTTTGAAGGTGCTCCCGGAGGAGAAGGCGCAGGTGAGGGTGCTGGTAGAGCGAGTGGTCCAACTTATCCGTGACGGGGTCACTGGTATGGATCTCTTGGAGGTCTTCCTTCAGCGGCGCATCCAGCCTCTTCAAGCCCGAGACCATCCGATGTGGATGTATTCGGGTCTTGAAGACTCCACTCGGATTCACCCGGAGGAGGTCGATGACGACACACTGGAGAAGTGGCTGTCGGGCATGACCGGAAACAAGGACAGCCCCAGGGAAGCCAGGAGAGTTCCTCCACTCGACCAATCTCATGTACCAGAGAAGGTCCGATTCTGAGTTTTTGTTTGTAATCTGAATTCACTCATGTAGCTGCCTATACTGAGTCAACTGACTTTGTTCTTCCTGCTTTCTTTCAGGCCATTATTGAAATGTATTCAATGCCCAATGGAGAGCAAGAGCAGGACCCGGAAGGAGAAGCGAGCGGCGGCGACAGTGGCGAATGGGAGTCTGACTGTAGAGGAGACGAAGAAACCGACGATCCAAGTGACGAAGAAGAAGTCGAGTCGCCTCCTCGCAGGGAGAGGCGGTCCAAACTTGACCAAGAACGACCGAGCGACCGTGAGAAGGCGATTGCCCAAGCTGGTTAGTCTTCAAAGCGTCCTCGGACCTCTTCGCCAACTCCAACTGAAAAAGCGTCAAAGCATCCCAAAGTCGCAGAGCCGAAGCTTCGGAAGGCATTGCCGAAGATTAAGATTGATATCCCCATCGCTTCTGCGTGAGTGTCTCCCTTCATATTTTCTCGACGCTCTGTGCTGCTTGTTTTTCTTGTTTTAACCGGACGAACTTTGGAACTGTCAGCGCTGCTACTTCCGGGACCTCGGCTTACAGGGACGACGACGAGGTGATGGAGGATGCGGTCACTTCTAATCTGGGTATGATTTCTGCCATACTGTCTTTATTTTGGTCGATTCAACTACAATGTGTACCATTGGGTGATGTGATTTTGTCGATTGAACTTTGAACAGCCCCTAACGTTATTGACCTCCCTGATGATGATGATGAAGAGCCTGAGAGGCCTTTGACAAGGAAAAATAGGCAAGCTCCTCCGAGCGAGGTGCCACAATCGACGCCGAGGGCGGGGCCAGTCGTTCAGGACGCTGGCGATGTCAATCGGGGTTCTGTTACCTTCGCCGTGCCATTGTCGAGTGCCTTGCCTTCCTCGTCGGCTGCTCAGGCCCCAGTTGACCAACCTTCAGTTTTTGCGACCCATCATGTCCCAGAGGACGAGGTGAATGCTGCCAGGGAAGCCATACGCCAGGCGGGCATTATGATGGAGAAGATGAAGACGGTGCGGGACGCCAGTCAAGCCGCCTACGATGCCAGCTCGGCTCTCCAGAGCAACGTTCAGGTTAGTTGGTCGCCGCTTGTTCTGTTAGGATATGCTATCTGAAGGCTCTTTCCGAAAATCTTTGCATCTGTACACCCACTGGGTGCGTCGATTGAATTTTTGAACTAGTGGGGGCACGCTGAGTGCACCCACTGGGTGTAGTCCCCAAGACTACGGTGGACTGCTGGCAGTCGACTGTAGTCTTTGCATTTTTTCGAGTGTAAACCGAACTGGTAGTTTGTCTCTTCCACTCGACCTGGTCGAGTGGGATCAGAACCGGTGGGGGCACGCCAAGTGCACCCACTGGGTGTAGTCCCCGAGACCGCGGTCGACTGCTGGCAGTCGACTGTGGTCTGAGTTCTACTTTCTCTCCCCTTTTTTTTACTCCTTGCACTCGACTCCGGTGGCCGGTCGAGTGGAATCAGAACCGGTGGGGGCACGCAAAGTGCACCCACTGGGTGTAGTCCCGAGACTATGGTGGACTACGGGCAGTCGATCGTAGTCTTAGTACTTATTGTCTTTGTCGTTTTTCGCTGTAAAATAACTTCTCCCCTTTGATTTCAGAAATCTTGTGATCTTGGAGCTCGCTTTGCTGACTTGGAGAAACAGCAGATTCAACTGAACCTTGACTTGGAGCTGGCCAAGACAGAGCTGCAAAAGGTCAAGGACGGCGCCACTGGTAAGACGGGTTTGTCGACTGGTCTGTCTTAGGCTTGAGTACCCTTCTGCTATTTCTGAATCAATCATCATTTCTTTGCAGAAAAACTGAGAGAAGCTCTGGCAAAGAAGGATCAGTATTTGGCTGCTGCTCGAAAGGAGGCTGACGACAGGACCGCTCTGGCTGAACAGAAATTGGCTTCGGTCGGCCAGTTGGAAGAAGAGAATACCAAGCTGAAATCTGCTCTGAACGAAGCCAACAAGGAGTGCTCGCGCTGGAAGAAGGATAACCTCAACCTGGGCGAGAAGATGGAAGGCATCGCTCACGGGAGGGACGATCTGGAGAGCTATCTGAGGAGCCTTGCCAAGAAGTTGTTCATCAAGCTTGAAGGTGCACATTTTGTTCCGATTGATTTTTTTTGTGTCGACTCAGCGTATGAAAATTGACTTATTCTTGGATCGTGAATGCAGAGTTTTGTCAGAACTTCGAGGAGGAGACTGGGCGGATCGAACCAGGTTTGGATCCAATCAATTCTCCCGTGAAAGATGAAACTGCCATGAATCTGCTCCGACTGGAATCCCGGATCGACGGTGTCATGGACTACTTGGCTCGACTGAAGGTCGCCATGTCACGGATCGACCCGGCACTTTGGCCAGAGGCCACGCTCCAAAATGATCTTGAGTCCCTGATGACTCGACTTAACGAAATCCCTGACCGAGTGCAGGAGTGGAAGAAGTCTTCTGCCAGGTGTGGCACTGATGTGGATCTGTCTTTGGTTCGCGTCCATTGCAAGGAGGTGCGACAAGATAAGCTGGCAGCAATCAAGGTCGCCAACACCCAGAAGCATGACTTCTGATCTTTTATGGAGACTTTCATCGCTGCAGCCACTCGGATCACTGATGGCGTCGACTTAGACGAGTTCGTCGAGCCTGCTAGTCCTCCTCCCGCGGAGTGAACAAACTTTTTATACCTCACCTTGAATTTTCCTCGGAATGCCGAGTGGTTTTTGTAACCGTTAAACTCCTTCGGGCTGAATGCTCGAGCACTTTGATCTGTGGTCCAGAACCTTTAGGATTTATCTGAACTTGGTTTATCATTGAATATCTTCATGAATCCCCTGCTGAGTGAACCTGTTCTTTATTCGAGACAACTTTTGTATTTGTAGCGCAACTCCGAAGGAGAAGGAAGCAGTCGACATGTGCCTTGTTGTCCTTGCGGGTCGGCGATGGGGTGTGCATTGTATTTGTGGCGAAGCTCCTTGAGAGAAGGTGGCAGTCGACCCGCACCTTGTTACTGCAGAGCGGGATGGAGCGCACATTGTATTTGTGGCGAAGCTCCCCAGGAGAAGGTGGCAGTCGACCCGCAACTCATTACTGCAGAGCGGGATGGAGCACACATTGTATTTGTGGTGAAGCTCCCCAGGAGAAGGTGGCAGTCGACCTGCACCTCGTCGTCCTTGAGGGTTGAGATGTGTTTCATACTTAGGCGAGTACTGGACTGTAGCTAAGCCCCCGAGTGGGAGGTTTGCTCTCCACTCGATGGGATATTTTAAATACTTAGGCGAGTACCGGACTGCAGCTAAGTCTCCGAGTGAGAAAACTTAGGCGAGTACTAGACTGCAGCTAAGCCCCCGAGTGGGAGGATTGCTCTCCACTCGGTAGGATTTTTTCAAACTTAGGCGAGTGCCAGACTGCAGCTAAGTCTCCAAGTGAGAAAACT
>NC_041392.1:304691999-304761963 GCF_002162155.2 Triticum dicoccoides | reverse complement strand
GTCTCCGAGTGAGAAAACTTAGGTGAGTACTGGACTGCAGCTAAGCCCCCGAGTGGGAGGGTTGCTCTCCACTCGGTAGGATTTTTTTTCAAACTTAGGCGAGTGCCGGACTGCAGCTAAGTCTCCGAGTGAGAAAACTTAGGTGAGTACTGGACTGCAGCTAAGCCCCCGAGTGGGAGGGTTGCTCTCCACTCGGTAGGATTTTTTCAAACTTAGGCGAGTGCCGGACTGCAGCTAAGTCTCCGAGTGAGAAAACTTAGGCGAGTACTGGACTGCAGCTAAGCCCCCGAGTGGGAGAGTTGCTCTCCACTCGGTAGGATTTTTAAATACTTAGGCAAAACGGGTTCGCAGCTAAGACCCCGAGTGGGAGGCTAGCTCACCACTCGGTAGGAAATTATTTTTACAAACTTAGGCGAAGCGGATTCGCAGCTAAGCCACCCACCGGGGGATTTCTTACACAAACAATAACAATAACAATCGCTGAGAAAATTATAACGCTCTTGTCTTTGATAAATAAACTACAGGAGTTTTTTCTTATTACATCTCATCCGAGTGTGAATTCAAGTATAAAAGGGGCGAAGAAGCTCCGCATTCCAGGCTCGTGGCTCATCAATCTGGCGATCGACATTATAGAGGTGATACGCTCCATTGTGGAGGACTCTGGTGACTATGAAGGGGCCTTCCCAAGTAGGAGCGAGTTTGTGTGGTTTCTGCTGATCCACTCAGAGGACTAAGTCTCCTTCTTGGAAGGCTCGACTCTTCACATTTCTGGCATGGAATCGACGCAAGTCTTGCTGATAGATGGTCGATCGGATCATGGCCATTTCTCTTTCTTCTTCCAGGAGGTCGACTGCATCCTGCCGGGCTTGTTCTGCTTCTTCTTCAGAGTAGAGCTCAACTCGAGGGGCGTTGTGAAGCATGTCACTCGGCAGGACTGCTTCGGCTCCGTAGACCAGAAAGAATGGGGTTCTTCCGGTCGATCGGTTCGGGGTCATCCTCAATCCCCAAAGAACTGATGGAAGCTCGTCGACCCATGCACCTGCTGCATTCTTGAGATCATGCATAAATCGAGGTTTCAGTCCTTTGAGAATTAGGCCGTTTGCTCTTTCCGCCTGTCCATTCGACTGAGGGTGAGCGACCGAAGCATAGTCGACTCGTGTGCCCTGAGAGGCGCAAAAGGCCCTGAATTTGTCGGAATCAAAGTTTGACCCATTGTCAGTGATGATGCTGTGCGGAACTCCATATCTGAATATCAACTCTCTGATGAAACTGATAGCAGTGCAAGCATCAAGATTCTTGATAGGCTTAGCTTCAATCCATTTGGTGAACTTGTCGATTGCTACTAGCACATGAGTGAAGCCGCTCCTGCCCCTTTTCAGTGGTCCAACCATGTCCAGCCCCCAAACAGCGAAGGGCCAGACGAGTGGAATGGTTCTCAAAGCTGACGCAGGCTTGTGTGACATATTGGAGTAATACTGACATCCTTCACATTTGTCGACTATCTCTTTTGCCATTTCATTGGCCCTTGGCCAGTAAAATCCTGCTCGGTATGCTTTAGCCACAATGGTCCGAGAGGACGCATGATGACCACAGGTCCCCGAGTGGATATTGTCAAGGATCTTCTGACCTTCTTCTGGTGTTATACACTTCTGACTGACTCCAGTCACGCTTTCTCTATACAACTGTCCCTTTATGACTGTAAAGGCTTTGGATCGATGGACGATCTGTCGAGCCTCTTCTTCGTCCTCTGGGAGTTCTTTCCTTAGGATGTACATGATGAAAGGTACTGTCCAGTCGGGAGTGATGACCAAGACTTCCATGATCAGGTCGACCATAGCTGGAACTTCAACTTCAGTAGGATCCGTGGCACTTTTTGGCTGCGGGGCCTCTTCAGTGAAAGGATCCTCCTGAACTGATGGTGTGTGGATGTGTTCCAAAAACACATTGCTGGGAATGGCTTCTCTTTTGGAACCTATTTTTGCCAAATCATCAGTTGCTTGATTTTTCAGTCGGGGTATGTGATGAAGCTCTAACCCCTTGAATTTCTTCTCCAGCTTTCTTACTGCATTGCAATAACCACTCATGGCTGGACTTCTGACGTCCCATTCCTTCATCACCTGATTAACCACAAAATCTGAGTCGCCATAGACCATGAGGCGACGGACGCCGAGTGAAATGGCCATGCGCAACCCATATAAAAGTGCTTCATATTCCGCCTTGTTATTGGAGGAATCAAAGTGGATTTAAAGAACATATCTGAGCTTAACTCCTCGGGGGGAGACCAACACCACCCCGGCACCGGAACCATTCAACATTTTGGAACCGTCGAAGAACATGGTCCAATGCTTCGAGTGAACCTGAGTCAGCAGTTGCTGTTCAATCCACTCGGCGACGAAATCTACTATTGCCTGGGACTTGATAGCTTTCTTTGCCTCGAACTTGATATCTAGAGGAAGGAGTTCAATCGCCCATTTTGCCACTCGACCAGTTGCATCTCTATTATGCAGGATCTCTGACAACGGAGCGTTGCTGACGACTGTAATGGAATGATTAGAGAAGTAGTGAGCAACTTTCTTTGTGGTCATATAAATTCCATATACAAGCTTCTGATAATGAGCATATCTTTGCTTCGACGGGGTCAAAACTTCAAAAATATAATATACTGGGCGCTGAACTTTGAAGGCTTTTCCTTCTTCCCGCTCGACCATAAGTACCGTACTGACGACTTGTCCCGTGGCTGCGATGTAAAGTAGCGAAGGCTCCTTGCTGATTGGGGCAGCAAGCACCGGCTGGGTGTAGAGCAGAGCTTTGAGCTCTGCAAACGCTACATCAGCTTCGGGAGTCCACTCGAACTTGTCAGACTTCTTCATCAATTGGTAAAGAGGCAATGCCTTTTCACCGAGACGGGGTATGAATCGACTTAAAACGGCCAAGCAACCAGTAAGCTTCTGGACGTCGTGCACTCACACAGGACTTTTCATTCGGAGTATAGTACCGACTTTTTCTGGATTGGCGTCGATTCCCCGTTCGGAAACGAGAAAACCGAGTAATTTTCCGCCAGGAACTCCGAATGTGCACTTTGATGGATTAAGCTTGATATCATACCTCCTGAGGTTGGCAAAGGTTTCAGCAAGGTCAGCCAGCAGGTCAGAACCCTTCTGTGACTTGACCACAATGTCATCCATGTATGCTTCCACATTCCGACTGATTTGAGTGAGCAAACACTTCTGAATCATCCTCATGAATGTGGCTCCGGCATTCTTGAGGCCAAACGGCATGGTAACATAACAGAAGCACCCGAATGGAGTGATGAAAGCTGTTTTGATCTCATCAGGTCCATACAGATGGATCTGATGGTACCCGGAATAAGCATCTAAAAAAGACAGTCGCTCACATCCCGCAGTCGAGTCGACTATCTGATCAATGTGGGGGAGAGGAAAATGATCTTTCGGGCAGGCCCGATTGATATGTTTAAAGTCAATGCACATGCGAAGTGACTTGTCCTTCTTGGGGACCATGACAACGTTGGCGAGCCACTCGGAGTGGTAGATTTCTCGGATGAACTCCGCTGCTAAGAGCCGAGCCACCTCTTCGCCAATAGCCTTTCTATTCTGGACGGCGGACCGTCAGAGATGTTCCTTGACAGGTTTTACTTTTGAGTCGACTCTTAGGCGGTGCTCAGCCAGCTCCCTGGGAACACCCGGCATGTCAGAAGGCTTCCATGCAAAAATGTCCCAGTTCTCACGGAGGAACTGGATGAGTGCTTCTTCCTATTTGGAGTCGAGTGTTGTTGAGATATGAGTTGGAGCAGCGCTGGGATCGGTCGGGTGGATGTGAGCTATCTTCATTTTGCCAGACGACTGAAAAGCTGATTCTGTGGCGGGCTTCTTGGCTCGCAACAAATCACTCGGGTCTGCAGTCTTCTGGTATTCCTGCAGCTCCACCATCGCCATCTGAGCATCAGCGATCTTTGAACCTTTCTGAAAACATTCTTCCGCTTTCTTCCGATTTCCCGTAATAGTGATCACACCTTTGGGGCCAGGCATCTTCAACTTGAGATACACATAACATGGTCGGGCCATGAAGCGTGCATAAGCCGACCTGCCCAAAATAGCGTGATAGGCACTCTGGAAGTCTACAACTTCTTTTCTTTGCGGTAATTCTTGGAATCACCGAAAACCACATCAAGAGCAATCTGGCCGAGTGACTCAGCCTTCTTCCCAGGAATGACTCCATGGAAACTCATGTTGCTGGTACTGAGTCTGGACATCGGAATGCCCATCCCTTTCAATGTCTCAGCATATAATATGTTCAAACCACTGCCACCATCCATCAAGACTTTGGTCAGTCGAGTGCCTTCAACAACTGGGTCGACCACCAAAGCTTGCCTCCCAGGGGTGGCGATGTGCGTTGGGTGATCGGACCGGTCGAATGTTATGGCAGTCTGAGACCACTTCAGATAACTGGGTGTCGTCGGAGCAACCATATTCACCTCTCGGTTGATAACTTTCAGTCGACTTTTGCTTTCAACATCAGCAAAAATCATCAGGGTGGAATTGACCTGAGGGTATCCATCGCCACTATCTTCCTTGTCCTCAACTTTGTCCGACTCCTTTTCCTTATCTTTGGGCTGCTTACCCTGGAACTGCTAGATCAAGAGTCGACACTGTCGAGTGGTATGTTTCGGGTAAATGAAATTACCCTCTTCATCTTTCTTGGTGTGGACGAGACATGGCAAATCCAACACATCATTTCCGTCCTAGTCTTTAACTTTCTTGGGGTTCCAAGGTCCTTCGGGTTTCCCTTTAAACTTTCCTTGGGTTACAGCCAAGGCTTCCCTAGGAGCAGCTGGCTCGGCTTTCCGCTTCTGTTTCCCATTGGAATTTCCTCCGGTTTCTTGGGCGACTGACTTGAGCTTGCCACTCCTGAGTCGATCCTCATCTTCACCATTAGCGTACTTGGTGGCAATCTCCATCATCCGATTCAGAGACATATCTCCGGTCCGACCGAATTTCAGATTCAGTTCTCTGTACTTGACACCTTCTTTGAAGGCACAGACTGCTTGGTGGTCAGGCACATTCTCCATCGTGTGATGTAACGTGATCCATCTCTGGATGTAATCCCTCAAAGTTTCATTCGGCTTCTGCACGCAAGACCGCAGTTCCGTCAGCCCTGCCGGTCGCTTGCATGTTCCTTCAAATGTGGTGACAAACACTCGGGCGAGATCTTCCCAAGTGTAAATGCTGCTGGGTGCTAACTGGTTCAGACACGCTCTGGCCGAGCCCTCTAACATGAGAGGCAGGTGCTTCATGGCCACTTCGTCATTGCCGCCGCCAATTTGGATGGCCACTCGGTAGTCTTCAAGCCAAGTATCGGGCTTGGACTCACCAGTGAACTTACTGACTCCAGTCGCCAACCTGAAGTTAGGAGGAATCACAGCGGCCCTGATGGCTCTACTAAAGCACTCTGGCCCCGAAGCATGTGCTCTGCTGCTGGTAGGTGCATCTCTGTCATGACCTTCTCGGTGAGCTATGTTCCTGTCGACCAAACCTTGAACGAGAATGGATCTCGCATCAAAGCCTGGCTCCCTGGAGTCGACTGGAATCCTTCGCCCAACACTACGAGGGCGCCTGTCTTCTTGCTGTCGAGGCGCATATGACCCGCTCCTCGAGGGAGGGGTGGGCACTCAACATCGATCGTCACGATCGAATCGATGGTCATATTGCTCAAGGTTCCCGTACTGATTACGCTGGTCTCCATGTCCCTCACGCCTCGGGGGCGATCTTGGGCTATGGGCCGACTGGACTATGTCCGCAGCAATGGATCTGCTGTGAATCCTGTTCCGTGACTGAGAAACAGCGGATTCTGGTCTCCTGCTGCCCAGAGTAACGCTCTGATCTGCAGCAAGCCCCTGCTAGCCTCTGACTGGGAAGGATGAATCGACTCTGCTATACGGGCTGCAGCTGCTAAATTCTGAATCAGAGTTCGATATACCTGCGGGGGCAGAAAGAGCTGACGTCGACTGGATTCGGGAACCCGTTGTTGCACACGCTCGTCGAGTGCTCGCTGGAGGTTCTCCAGTCGAGTGCGCTCGGCCAAGTTTGCCAGGCGCGCATCCTCCAAGGCACGAGCCTCGAGGGTTTCTCCGACGATAGGAGTGTGTAGTGCATCCATGTTCCGGCGATGAAGTTCTTCTCTCTGCAGCGACGTGAGAGGCTCGGGGAGATATTCCTCATGGGGACGGGACGGGTCACCTCCACCCGCGCCTTCGTCGGTGCGGGGAAAACCGGGAGGACTGGGCGGTCCATCGACCATCAGAACCTCCGCCGCCGGATCACTACTGTCGCACTCGGATGCGGTCTCTGCAGAGCCAGTCGACAGATCGAACAGGCCATAGAGGGATTCATCGGGCTCGATCGCCGCGACTTGAGGGGTGGCCGACTGGCGTGCCACCGCGTGTCTCACCCACCGTTCAAGTCTCGACCGACCGGAGCACTTGCGCCGGCGGGAAACAGGGAGGGAGGACAACACAGGAGCCGACCGGTAGGGGGTCGACGGTTGCCGCAAGAGAACGCAGCGGACGCACGCGCTAAAGTGCGTTGCTCCGCGGGCGGGGAGTGCGTCCATGTCGAGCGGAGCCTCGTGAAGCCAAGCGGAGTCGTCGGCGATGAACGTGAGCGCACCGAGACGGATCTCGCGACCCTCCACCAAAACTCCGCCAGAAACCATGATGATTTGGATCGGAAAAGATCGCAACTCCTCCAACAAATCGCTAAAATACCTGCCCCACGGTGGGCGCCAACTGTCGTGGTTATAAGTCTGACAGTAATATAGGGGGGTAAGTATGGAGAGGCAAGATCTTAGCTATGGAGAAGTTGTAAGCACACGAGGTTTACGAGTTCAGGCCCTTCTCGGAGGAAGTAATAGCCCTACCTCGGAGCCCGGAGGCGGTCGACTGGAATATGCATGTATGGTTTACAAGGGTGCGAACCCTTTACACTGAGGAGGGGGGTGGCTTATATAGAGTTCGCCGGACCCCTCCGTCCCTCAGTTATGCAGGGTTTTAAATACATTAAGGTCGGGCGTTACTAGTAACGCCCCTAATAAATTGCTATGATGACCATAAAGGCTACTTAATAACCGACCGTAAGCATGCGGAGTGCCTTCAGGTCTCCTGGCCGTCGAGTGGTTTGGTCTTGGTCGAGTGTCTTCGAGTCTGTCGAGTGGAACACCTCCAAGTCGGTTGAAAGGTGATTCCTTCTAGAGATGTCCTTGGGTATGGCAGTTTGGACAGTCCCATGACCCTACCCTAGGTACATAGCTTTGTCACCGGCCCCCTTGCCCTAAACCAATTCGGTTTGGGCCTTGGGGGGGCGCCCCACACTCCCCTTGCTGCCCTCTATTTCCACTAAGGCCCATGTAGGCCCATTAAGCCCCCGGGGGGTTCCGGTAACCTCCCGGTACTCCGGTAAAATCCCGATTTCACCCGGAACACTTCTGATATCCAAACATAGGCTTCCAATATATCAATCCTCATGTCTCGACCATTTCGAGACTCCTCGTCATGTCCGGGATCACATCCGGGACTCCGAACAACCTTCGGTACATCAAAACGTATAAACTCATAATATAACCGTCATCGGAACGTTAAGCGTGCGGACCCTACGGGTTCAAGAACTATGTAGACATGACCGAGACATGTCTCCGGTAAATAACCAATAGCGGAACCTGGATGTTAATATTGGCTCTCACATATTCTACGAAGATCTTTATCGGTCAAACCGCATAACAACATACGTTGTTCCCTTTGTCATCGGTATGTTACTTGCCCGAGATTCGATTGTCGGTATCTCAATACCTAGTTCAATCTCGTTACCGGCAAGTCTCTTTACTCATTCTTTAATACATCATCCCGCAACTAACTCATTAGTTGCAATGCTTGCAAGGCTTAAGTGATGTGCATTACCGAAAGGGCCCAGAGATACCTCTCCGACAATCAGAGCGAAAAATCCTAATCTCGAAATACGCCAACCCAAGAAGTACCTTCGGAGACACCTATAGAGCACCTTTATAATCACCCAGTTACGTTGTGACGTTTGGTAGCACACAAAGTGTTCCTCCGGTAAATGGGAGTTGCATAATCTCATAGTCATAGGAACATGTATAAGTCATGAAGAAAGCAATAGCAGAATACTAAACGATCGTGTGCTAAGCTAACGGAATGGGTCAAGTCAATCACATCATTCTCCTAATGATGTGATCTCATTAATCAAATGACAACACTTTGTCTATGGTTAGGAAACTTAACCATCTCTGATCAATGAGCTAGTCAAGTAGAGGCATACTAGTGACATACTGTTTGTCTATGTATTCACACATGTATTATGTTTCCTGTTAATACAATTCTAGCATGAATAATAAACATTTATCATGATATAAGGAAATAAATAATAACTTTATTATTGCCTCTAGGGCATATTTCCTTCAGTTCTCTCCACACCATCTTTGCACTCCGGAGCTCCCGGAGTTCGTGCTTAGAGTGTCGTATAGCACTATGCATTTTCGAGCTTTTTGGTAACTTGTTTCCAAAGGGGGAGGAAGTGTATAGATCGTAGGCTTCTAGAGAGAGTGTGTGTTTTGCTTCTTATTTGTCTCTCTTGCTACTTATTTTCTTGTGTTTGCTACAATATTTGTGCTTGGGTGTGAGATACTTTTATGGACATGTGGTTGATCATATTATGCTTTATTATATGTGCTTGAATGATGCTATCTTATCATTTGTGTATGATCATGTTGGGGGACGTAGTATTTCAAAAAAAATCCTATGATCACGCAAGATCTATCTAGGAGATGCATAGCAATGAGATGGGGAGAGTTGTCCACGTACCCTCGTAGACCGAAGGCGGAAGTGTTTAGTAACGCGGTTGATGTAGTCGAACATCTTCATGATCCAACCGATCCAAGTACCGAGCGTACGGCACCTCCGTGTTCAACACACATTCAGCACGATGACATCCCTCAAGCTCTTGGGAGATTTCCATCAGCACGATGGCGTGGCAATGGTGATGATGAAGTTACCAGTGCAGGCTTCACCTAAGCACTACGACGATATGACCGAGGTGGTAAACTGTGGAGGGGGCCACCGCACACGGCTAAGAGATGTCTGTTGTGCCTTTGGGGTGCCCCCGCCTCCGTATATAAAGGGGGGAGGAGGAGGTGGCCGGCCTAGGGGGCGCGCCATAAGGGGGGAGTCCTTCTTGGACTCCTAGTCCAAGTAGGATTCGCCCCCCCCCCCCTCCTTTCTTCCACCGCAGAGAGAAAAGGGGAAGGGAGAGAGGGAGAAGGAAAGAGGGGGGACGGCCCCTCCCCAAGTCCAATTCGGTTTGGACAAGGGGGCGCCCTCTCACGTGGCCTTTCTCCTCTCCTCCAATAAGGCCCAATAGGCCCAATACTTCTCCGGGGGGTCCCGGTAACCTCCCGGTACTCCGAAAAAATGCCCGAACCACTCGAAACCATTCCGATGTCTGAATGCAACCTTCCAATATATGAATCTTTACCTCTCGGCCATTTCGAGACTCCTCGCCATGTCTGTGATCTCATCAGGGACTCCGAACAAACTTCGGTCATCAAATCACATAACTCATAATACAAATCGTCATCAAGAACTATGTAGACATGACCGAGACACATCTCCGGTTAATAACCAATAGCGGAACCTGGATGCTCATATTGGCTCCTACATATTCTACGAAGATCTTTATCGGTCAAACTGCATAACAACATGCGTCATACCCTTTGTCATCGGTATGTTACTTGCCCGAGATTCGATCATTGGTGTCATCATACCTAGTTCAATCTCGTTACCGGCAAGTCTCTTTACTCGTTCTGTAATGCATCATCCCATAACTAACTCATTAGTTACATTGCTTGCAAGGCTTATAGTGATGTGCATTACCAAGAGGGCCCAGAGATACCTCTTCGATACTCGGAGTGACAAATCCTAATCTTGATCTATGCCAACTCAACAAACACCATTGGAGACACATGTAGTGCATCTATATAATCACCCAGTTATGTTGTGATGTTTGATAGCACAGAATGTGTTCCTCCGGTATTCGGGAGTTGCATAATCTCATAGTCAGAGGAACATGTATAAGTCATGAAGAAAGAAATAGCAATAAAACTAAACGATCATTATGTTAGGATAACGGATGGGTCTTGTCCATCACATCATTCTCTAATGATGTGATCTCGTTCATCAAATGAAAACACACGTCTATGGTCAGGAAACTTAACCATCTTAGATTAACGAGCTAGTCAAGTAGAGGCATACTAGGGACACTTTGTTTTGTCTATGTATTCACACATGTACTAAGTTTCCGGTTAATACAATTCTAGCATGAATAATAAACATTTATCATGATATAAGGAAATATAAATAACACCTTTATTATTGCCTCTAGGGCATATTTCCTTCAGTCTCCCACTTGCACTAGAGTCAATAATCTAGTTCACATCGCCATGTGATTTAACACCAATAGTTCACATCACCATGTGACCAACACCCAAAGGGTTTACTAGAGTCAATAATCTAGTTCACATCGCCATGTGATTAACACCTAAAGAGTACTAAGGTGTGATCATGTTTTGCTTGTGAGAGAAGTTTAGTCAACGGGTCTGCCACATTCAGATATGTATGTATTTTGCAAATTTCTATGTCCACAATGCTCTGCATGGAGCTTGTAACACCCGGGAATCATGCCACAGTAATCCCCTTTAAATGATGCCTTGTCATCATTGCTATTGTTGCTAACATCACTTTGATTCTATTCCAGTCCAAATCTCAATTTCAAATTAAAGTCAAAATTCTAAATTTCTCAGACATGAAAACTAAAATGTTCATCATGTGGCAAATATCCTTTTGACAATATTGGTGGTGAACCAACATTTTCGCAAAGTGTTTAAATGCCCTAAACTAATTAAAACAATGGTTAAAACGTTGTTTAAATGCCTTTTTGTTTTATAAAGATGCTAAGCTAATTTATTTAACTATCAAACTAATTGTGGCAGTAGTCTAAATTATAATAATAACTTAGGTTCAAGCTTTGTATTTTATAAAACTGTTTTGCCTTTTGAAATTAAAGGAAAACAAAGAAGTTTCAAAAAAAGAGAGAAAGGGGCCACTGTTAGCTAGGCCTTACTGCACAGTGTGCACGCCCAGCCCAACAAAGCCGTCGACGCCTCCCTCCTCCCCGCGTCACCTCGCGCCCTCGCGCCCGAAGTTGTTCACCATTGCCACCGCACCCGCTAGCCGCCCCGCGTTGCTACAGGCCGTCGAGGTGGTTAAGATCTCCATCGTGGCCTCCCCTCTCGTGATCCTCATCCATTCGCCCTTGCACGCCACTCCCTCTCTCATTCCCCACCTTTCCCGAAATGCTCGCCGCCGTCGCTGCTCGATTCTGTGGCCACCGTGCCTCCCGCGCCTCGATCTGGAGCTCACCATCTTCCTCGTCATCGTGTACGTCGCCTACGCCATCGGGATCGAGTCGAGCGCCTCTATCCCGACCAGAACAAGCTCGTCTTCTACGTTCGGATCGCCGGCGTTCGTCGCCGATTCCGGCTACCTCACGCCCTCCCCGACCTCACTGCCATTCCCTACCACTCTGTTGTGAGCTCCCGCTTCTCCTCCCCCTCTCCGTTAGCTCGCCCATGTTTCCTAGCCGCCGATGCCACCAACGACCGAACACTCCGCCGCTCGTGCTTGTCGCCGGCGTAGCCACGGTGACCTTTGGGTCCCGTGTGTGCCACCTTCGCGCTCATCGCGTCACGTAGAGGCCGCCTGGCCTTTTATTTGCTCGCTAGCGCGCCCGCATCGCCAATCGTCATCGCTCCCGAGCGTCGCCGTCTGCCGATGAGCTCGCCGTCGTCGCTATGGTGCTCCTCCGGCCACACCTCCACCGCAGATCACCTCTCCTTCGCACGCGCTTTCCAACGCGCCCATGCGCGACCCTCCCCGTGCCCCGTAGCGTGATCCCGAAGTCCTGAACGCCGCCACCGCTCGTACTCGCCACCGTCGTCGGTCCCGTCCTCCCCTGCTCGCGCAACGACCGCCACCCGACGCGCGCTGTCGCGGGCATTCGAACGCACCTGGCTGGATGTCAAACGGAGCCCTATGCTCGTTTTTCGGCCGTCTCCAGCGAAGGGCCGCCGCGGGAGAGGCTCGCCGGAGCTCTCTCCGGCGCCGACGTCGACGTGGCTTAGTGGGCCCCGCCCCTGGGTTGCTGACCAGTGGGCCCTGATGGCCTAGTTGACTGGGTTGACCCAGTCAGACCCAGTCAACTGCTAAGTGGGCTACCCGGTGAGATTGGCGTTTGGGCCCCACTTGTTTAAAACATTTTAAAAATAAATAAATCTACTAACTAAAATCTTTTAATTAATTAGTAATTAGTTAGTCACTGACAACCGAGGCCCGCCTATCTAATTAGCATGTTAGTTTAGTATAAATTACTGTTAGTCTAACACAGGCTGACATGTGGGTCCCACTGGACCCACAGGTCAGGTTTGACCTGGTCAGCGAGTCTGTTGACTGCTGACGTCATCAATACGTCATGTTGACATCATATTTTCTTTTCTATTATTTTAAATAATTCGAGAATATGTTTAAAACTTTGAAAAATCATAGAAAATTAACCGTAGCTCGGATCGAAAAACTTTATACATGAAAGTTGCTCAGAGAAATCCAACGAATCCGAATATGCGGTCCGTTCGTCTGTCACATGCCCCTAGCATGCTGAACATGGAACATTCCCCCTCCGGTCATCTGTCTAACACAGGTCCGGAACCGGGAATACCTTCCCGGTTGAATTCCCCCTTCACCTATATCGTGTAGCCATACGTTAGGTCACACCCGGCACATCATATTGCCATGTTATGCTTTGTGATGTTGCGTTTCCTTTATATTTATTGTTCTTCCCCCTCTTCTCTCTGGTAGACCCTGAGACCGATGCCGCCCCTGTGATCGACTACGTCGACGACGACACTTCTTCCTTTTCAGCAGAGCCTCCAGGCAAGCAAACCCTCCTTGAGCATTCCGATATCACCCATTTCTTTCCCTCTCATGCTTGCATTAGAACTGCTATTGCTTTATGTATGATCCTACTCTGATGCATAGCCTTTTTTTGTTACCTGCTTTCATACTTTACCTGCTTATCCTAAACTGCTTAGTATAGGTTAGTTAGAGATCCATCAGTGACCCCACCTTGTCCCAGTTGCCCCGCTTTATGTTCGATGACTCGATCAACATGATCGACGACAAGGCCCCGACACCGCACATCACTTTCCCCTTTTGTTGCTTGACTCTGCAGAGTTACAATCGAGTGCCGAGGGTGGAACCTCATACATCACTCCTGATGAGATCTATGTAGTGTAGCTATCCGGTCGTGGTCATCAAGGGTGATTTCCTCCTTAACCACTTCCATTACGGCTCTGTCGTGCAACCCCTCAAGTGTGAACCTCGAGGGTGGATCCTCTTACGTTCACCTTGATGGTAACATCGAGTGGAATTCACCGGGGGTGATTCCTCGGGTTTTCCCCTTGGTGTTAGACACACACTTACTGTGGTTACTATGACTTCACATTGAGCCATGTTACTAAAGACGGGTCGGCCCTGAGGGGTACCTGCGCGAGCTTAATAGCGAGTGATGTGGAGTTGGGTTGACATGGAAGGTGCCTGCGAGATACTTACGAGGTGTGGCCGGGCATTCTTAGTCCTTGCCGCAAGTACTCGAGACGTGGCGACGGGGTCACATCTTTCGCGAGTCTCTGCTTGTTAACGCACGTTCCTAATCCACTACGATTTGGATATTTGATCCGAGGGGCCTCTGGCCTGATAGCACTAACCATCACGTGGGCATAGTATGGGCGTTCTACGTCGTATGCATCAGCCGAATCTTAATAGACATCAGCGATTGAGCGGCGCGTGCTGGGTTGGACTGCGTAAGCTCCTGCCTTTTTGAAGGAGGTAGCTAGGCCTGCTCACCGACCGCGTACGCAACGTGTAGGAGTTCCCGGGGAGATGGCCCATGACCCCTGGGGGCATAGGTCTAGTCCGGCGTGTTGACCTCTCTATTAAGCCTAGGTCGGGTTGCGACGTTTTGTTTGGCCGAGGCCGGGCATGTCCCAGCCAAGTGTGTCCGGCCGGAGTTAATCGAGCGTGGTGGGTAAGTTGGTGCACCCCTGAAGGGAAGAAAAGAACTATCGATAGCCTGTCCTATGGTAACGGACACTTGGAGTTGTATCCCGATTGATACAACTAGAACTGGATACTTGTGATGATAAATGAATGGATATGAGAAATGGATAGCATGGCTCTGGGTTTGCTTTCTTGCTGGGAGTCGAGAAAGGATCTCTGGTCGAGGTTGATAACACAACTACTACTTTACATTATGTTGATCTATACTCTTCTATATGATGCAAGATGCTTGAAGATGCTTGAAGATGCTTGAAGATGCTAGTCTTCGATAGGCTAGGCTTTCCCCTTCTCTTCTGGCATTCTACAGTTTAGTCCATAGATACAACCCATTCATTTGATACAGATGCATACTTAGTTTAGATCTGATGTAAGTCTTGCGAGTACTTTGGATGAGTACTCATGGCTGCTTTGCTACCTCTTTTCCCACATACCCGATTGTTGCGACCAGATGACGGACCCAGGAGCCAGACGACACCACTGGTGACTACTGCTACCCCGAGGGTGCCTACTACTATGTGACGGCCGCTGATGACTTGGAGTAGTTAGGAGGCTCCCAGGCAGGAGGCCTTGCCTGTTCGATCGTTGTTGCTTTTGTGCTAGCCTTCTTAAGGCAGACTTGTTTAACTTATGTTTGTACTCAGATATTGATGCTTCCGCTGACTCTTGTGTATTCGAGCCCACGAGGCCCCTGGCTTGTAATATAAAGCTTGTATTATTTTAATGTGTGTCTAGAGTTGTGTTGTGATATCTTCCCGTGAGTCCTTGATCTTGATCGTACACATTTGCGTGTATGATTAGTGTACGATTGAATCGAGGGCGTCACAAGTTGGTATCAGAGCCGACTGCCTGTAGGATCCCCCCTTTCCAACTCCTTGGCCGAAGTTGAGTCTAGAAACCAAAAACCGTTTTACTAACTTGGCTGTGTGTCTTACGTGCCCACATCGCCAATTAAGTGGTATTAGGATCTTTTATTCCTCGTCTATACTATAGGACTCTGATCTCTCTTTTATTCGGGTTAAATGGCTTTACTAACTCGAACATTAGGATCTCATGATCACATCTACCCGGAGAGCCCCTTATTTCAGATGATCGCCCGCTGCATCAGAAGATTCCGAAGATACTCTACGATATTCTCTCGAGACTTTGTGCCTGTTGCCTTTGCAATTCCTTACCACCGAAATATCCTTATGGATAACTACACACACTTGCCAATCTTACATTCTAACCCATTGATCTTGTTATTACAAGATGCCCTGAAATGCTCTCCTTTTTCCGAGAATCCTTTGAGCTTACTGCCTTGTAGTTCCTTGTCATCTGAATACCCCTACGGATAACTTGTTGCACCTATCGAGTATCCGCTCATCCTCAGTTGATTCATGTACTTCACAAAAGTCTTCGTAATACAATTCATTCTTGTGAAAATCCTCAACAGCCTATTGTTCTTGAATTTCTTGCTTGCTTGCATTATGGTTAATACCATAAGTCTAGTAATATTATTGTCAGCCTTTGTCATTATCATTTTGAGTTCGTTGATACAATATGTTGCGAATGCTCACAATCATCAATCAGATCCTAGAATTCTTCCTTCTGGCTCAAACGTCATTTTAACATGTGCTGAATCTCGACCAATCAAATCGCCATTGATTGTACCCCTAAGGCTATTCTGCCTATCCATCGCTAATTAGAGCATTGATTCTGATCCCTTGTCTTGGAATTCATAATTCCTTTGCAATTGAGCTTTGAGTTAGTCAGTTGTCTCTATAATCTGATCTCCTTGCATTCTTTCTTCCTCTGGTTGAGTACTGATGCTCACATCAGATCCCTTGTGGACCATCAGACCCTTTTTCGGATCTTATCCGACAACGTCCTTCATATTAAATAAGCTTGTGAGCATTTCCTCAGATACATAATGCTTTTGGTAAATTGTATCCTCTGCTTTCTCAAGCATGCTCTACTACCGATCTTGTGTTATTTATTCTTGAAATTTATGATATATGTTCCTAAGATGCCTCGATGGGTTGAACCTATGCCTTCCCTAATCTGTGTGAACTCGAAAGTTATGCGGGTTTTACTCTACTGGCTTTTCGTCAGATAAAATTTCAATACTACAGCTTCATCAAGAGCGAGAAGTAAAATGAAAGGTTATGCATTGTAGAAGTGGGAGTCAACCTTGAACCTTTGTGTTCATGCCCACGGACACGGAGTGGAACTTATCATGAAAGCTCCTTGCAGGGATATTTAATCATTTGAATAATTCTTCCGGTATCGTAAATTGGATCCCTTGCAGTTATGGTCCTAACCATATTTCCTCCTTGAGCCCATTTACTGGGTAAGTTAAAATTACTTATCCTCTGCAAATCATTTCCCCCGTCCAACCTCTACTCCGATTTACCTTCTGGCATTACACCTAGTAGTTGATACTGGGAAACTTTTTACCCCATCACATCATTCCTAGCTTGATCGACTATATCTTTATCATGTCCACTTTTTAACTGGGCTATCTGGTCCTTATGCTTGGAGCAACTTCCAACGATGACCTAAGCTTACGTCGATCTTCCTCATCTTATCTTTTCGCCTTGAACAGCAAGCTTAATTTCGAGTTTGTGTCGTACCAATGGTTCCTATAACCTTTAGCTTCATCATTCCTTTGACTGGATGTCATCGCCGATCGATTACATCTTCATGAAATCTCTCGACAAATGTGTCATGATCATCATCAACATTCTGAGATTTTCCAGGATATCAATCGAATTCATGATGAGAAATACCATCCTTTCCTCTAGATGGTTTGTGTCAGCACCAACAACATTCTTGTCTTCCCCCAACACAAACTTGTTCATGTAATTTTGGAAATACATCCTTTTTGGCATGTTGATGGATTGCTACTGAGCCCGTCGGTCACACCGTCATCTCCTTGCTAAAATTGTATGACTTATTTTCTAAGTTTTTTCCGATGGATACTTGGTGTATCCAAAGTCTGACCTTTGCTTGAAACCATGTCAATGCTATCTCGAAGCGTGTCTATGATAATCCAATCTCCAATAAGAACATTTGAAGCACGATACTAAATTTTATTAATCAATTATCCAAACACCATTGTATGGGTAATGTCATGAATTTTCTTCCCCTTACCTAAATGGTTTTATACTTCTATCATGTCATGGATATCATGCTCTGCTTGTCCTTGGGAAGGATATACCCCTGAAATATGTGTTTAAACACATTTTCCTTTCCATTGTTCTGTTTAATCTGACAATTACATTTTCCTTTCCATTGGTTTGTTTAAACCTTATTGTGATCTAAATTATATAAGCAGTAATATTTCCCTGCTTATGTAAACACCTCGTTGTATCACTCTGTCAGTAAGACCATGTTACTATTGTTGATGACATTCCGGTAGCCACCGATGGACGAGAACTTTGCCTCATGGCCCGCCGCGTTCAACGAGCAGGAAAATGGTTCTCTTCATCCCTCGCCCTTGGTACCGACGTTGTTGCCGGCATAACTGACAGGCTACCCTCTGACATGCCTTGCTATCATGACCATGCAAAATGCTAGCGCCCTTTCTACTTTTAACCCACATGGTGGGCTCATAACCCACAGTCCCACAGGATCGGAACCTGACTCTCCTGTATATCTTTGATTCTGAAATATTCTTGCAACTGGTTTCATATCATGTCACGGCCACCTTTCGAGAGATGATCTATTTCCGATGCTCTGAACCCGTTTCTCACACTCTGTTCAGGTATCAATTTGTCCATTCGCATGAAACTTCCTATCGTACCTTCATACTTTGCTCTCGATGTTTATTAAGTTTCAGCTCGAGAGATACTTCTGCCTCATACCCTGAATCATTCACTAGATAATTAACCCTATAAGGGCCGATTCTCCCAAAGTTACTCCTTACTTCCCCACTTAAATCTCGGGGCGAGATTTCTTGTAGTGGAGGAGATTTGTAACACCCCGGGAATCATGCCACAGTAATCCCCTTTAAATGATGCCTTGTCATCATTGTTACTGTTGCTAACCTCACTTTGATTCTATTCCAGTCCAAATCTCAATTTCAAATTAAAGTCAAAATTCTAAATTGCTCAGACATGAAAACTAAAATGTTCATCATGTGGCAAATATCCTTTTGACAATATTGGTGGTGAACCAACATTTTTGCAAAGTGTTTAAATGCCCTAAACTAATTAAAACGATGGTTAAAACGTTGTTTAAATGCCCTTTTATTTTATAAAGATGTTAAGCTAATTTATTTAACTATCAAACTAATTGTGGCAGTAGTCTAAATTATAATAATAATTTAGGTTCAAGCTTTGTATTTTATAAAACTGTTTTGCCTTTTGAAATTAAAAGAAAACAAAGAAGTTTCAAAAAAAGATAAAGGGGCCACTGTTAGCTGGGCCTTAGTGCACAGTGTGCACGCCCAGCCCAACAGAGCCGTCAACGCCTCCCTCCTCCCCGCGTCACCTCGCGAGCCCGCGCCCGAAGCTGTTCACCGTCGCCACCGCACCCGCTAGCCGCCCCGTGTCGCTACAGGCCGTCGGGGTGGTTAAGATCTCCACCGTGGCCTCCCCTCTTGTCATCCTCATCCATTCGCCCCCGCGCGCCTCTCCCTCTCTCGTTCCCCACCTTACCCGAAATGCTCGCCGCCGTCGCCGCTCGATTCCGTGGCCACCGTGCCTCTCACGCCTCAATCTGGAGCTCACCGTCTTCCTCGTCATCGTCTACGTCGCCTACGCCATCAGGATCGAGCCAAGCACCTCTATCCCGACCGGAACGAGCTCGTCTTCAACCTTTGGATCGCCGGTGTTCATCGCCGATTCTGGCTACCTCACGCCCTCCCCGAGCTCACTGCCACTCCCTACGGCTCTGCTGTGAGCTCCCGCTTCTCCTCCCCCTCTCCGTTAGCTCGCCCACGTTTCGTAGCCGCCGATGCCACCGTCGACCAAACACTCTGCCGCTTGCGCTTGTCGCCGGCGTAGCCACGGTGACCTTTGGGTCCCGTGCGTGCCACCTTCGCGCTCGTCGCGTCACGTAGAGGCCGCCTGGCCATTTATTTGCTCACTAGCGCGCCTGCATCGCCAATCGTCATCGCTCCTGAGCGCCACCGTCTGCCGATGAGCTCGCCATCGTCGCTATGGTGCTCCTACGGCCACACCTCCGCCGCAGATCGCCTCTCCTTCGCACGCGCTTTCCAACGCGCCCACGCGTGACACTCCCCGTGCCCCGTAGTGCGATCCCGACGAGGTCCCGAACGCCACCTCCGCCTGTGCTCGCCACCGCCGTCGGTCCCGTCCTCCCCTGCTCGCGCAACGACCGCCGCCCGACGCACGCTGTCGCGGGCGTTCGAACGCACCTGGGTGGATGTCAAACGAAGCCATGTGCTCGTTTTCCGGCCGTCTCCGGCAAAGGGCCGCCGCAGGTGAGGCTCGCCGGAGCTCTCTCCGGCACCGACGCCGACATGGCTCAGTGGGCCCCGCCCCTGGGTCGCTGACCAATGGGCCCTAATGGCCCAGTTGACTGGGTTGACCCAGTCAACTGCTGACTAGGCTGCCCAGTGAGACTGACGTGTGGGCCCCACTTATTTAAAACATTTTAAAAATAAATAAATCTACTAACGAAAATCTGTTAATTAATTAGTAATTAGTTAGTCACTGACAACCGGGGCCCACCCCTCTAATTAGCCTATTAGTTTAGTATAAATTACTGTTAGTCTAACAGAGGCTGACATGTGGGTCCCACTGGACCCATAGGTCAGGTTTGACCTGGTCAGCGAGTCTGTTGACTGCTGGCGTCATCAACACATCATGATGATGTCATATTTTATTTTTTGTTATTTTAAATAATTCCAGAATATGTTTAAAACTTTGAAAATCATAGAAAATTAACCGTAGCTCGGATCGAAAAACTTTATACATGAAAGTTGCTCAGAAAAATCCAACGAATCCGAATATGCGGTTCGTTCATCTGTCACATGCCCCTAGCATGCTGAACATGGAACATTCCCCCTTTGGTCATCTGTCTGACATAGGTCCGGAACCGGGAATACCTTCCCGGTTGAATTCCCCCTTCACCTATATCGTGTAGCCATACGTTAGGTCACACCTGGCACATCATATTGCCATGTTATGCTTTGTGATGTTGTGTTTGCTTTATATTTATTGTTCTTCCCCCTCTTCTCTCTGGTAGACCCCGAGACCGATGTCGCCCCTGTGATCGACTGCGTCAACGACGACACTTCTTCCTTTTCAGCAGAGCTTCCAGGCAAGCTAACCCTCCTTGAGCATTCCGATATCGCCTATTTCTTTCCCTCTAATGCTTGCATTAGAACTGCTACTGCTTTATGTATGATCCTACTCTGATGCATAGCCTGTTTTTGTTACCTGCTTTCATACTTTACCTACTTATCCTAAACTGCTTAGTATAGGTTGGTTGGAGATCCATCAGTGACCCCACCTTGTCCCAGTTGCCCCGCTTTATGTTCGATGACTCGATCAACGTGATCGACGACAAGGCCCCGACACCGCACATCACTTTCCCCTTTTGTTGCTCGACTCTACAGAGTTACCATCGAGTGCCGACGGTGGAACCTCATACATCACTCCTAATGAGATCTCTGTAGTGTAGCTATCCGGTCGTAGTCATCGAGGGTGATTTCCTCCTTAACCACTTTCGTTACGGCTCTGTCGTGCAACCCCTCAAGTATGAACCTCGAGGGTGGATCCTCTTATGTTCACCTTGATGGTAACATTGAGTGGAATTCACCGAGGGTGATTCCTCGGGTTTTCCCCTTGGTGTTAGACACACAGTTACTATGGTTACTATGACTTTACATTGGGCCATGTTACTAAAGACGGGTTGGCCCTGAGGGGTACCCGCGCGACCTTAATAGCGAGTGATGTGGAGTCGGATTGACCTGGAAGGTGCCCGCAAGATACTTATGAGGTGTGGCCGAGCATTCTTAGCCCTTGCCGCAAGTACTCGAGATGGGGCGACGGGGTCACATCTTTCGTGAGTCTCTGCTTGTTACCGCGCGTTCCTAATCCACTATGAGTTGGATATTTGATCTGAGGGGCCTCTGGCCTGATAGCACTAACCATCACGTGGACATAGTATGGGCGTTCTGCGTCGTATGCATCAGCCGAAGCTTAATAGACGTCAGCGATTGAGCGGCGCGCGCCGGGTTGGACTACGTAAGCTCCTGCCTTGTTGAAGGAGGTAGCTAGGTCTGCTCACCGGCCGCGTACGCAACGTGCAGGAGTTCCCGGGGAGATGGCCCATGACCCCTGGGGTCATAGGTCTAGTCCGGCGTGTTGACCTCTGTATTAAGCCTAGGTTGGGTTGCGACGTATTATTTGGCCAAGGCCGGGCATGACCCAGTCAAGTGTGTCCGGCTGGAGTTAATCGAGCGTGGTGGGTAAGTTGGTGCACCCCTGCAGGGAAGAAAACAACTATCGATAGCATGTCCTATGGTAACGGACACTTGGAGTTGTATCCCGATCGATACAACTAGAACTGGATACTTGTGATGAGAAATGAATGGATATGAGAAATGGATAGTATGGCTCTGGGATTGCTTTCTCGCTGGGAGTCGAGAAAGGATCTCTGGCCGAGGTTGATAACACGATTACTACTTTACATTATGTTGATCTGTACTCTTCTATATGCTGCAAGATGCTTGAAGATGCTTGAAGATGCTAGTCTTCGATAGGCTAGGCTTTACCCTTCTCTTCTGGCATTCTGCAATTTAGTCCACAAATACAACCCATTCGTTTGATACAGATACATACTTAGTTTAGATCTGATGTAAGTCCTGCGAGTACTTTGGATGAGTACTCACGGCTACTTTGCTACCTCTTTTCCCCCATACCCGATTGTTGAGACCAGATGACGAATCCCAGGAGCCAGACGACACCACTGGTGACTACTGCTACCCCGAGGGTGCCTACTACTACATGATGACCACTGACGACTTGGAGTAGTTAGGAGGCTCCCAGGTAGGAGGCCTTGCCTGTTCGATCGTTGTTGCTTTTGTACTAGCCTTCTTAAGGCAGACTTGTTTAACTTATGTCTATACTCAGATATTGATGCTTCCACTGACTCTTGTGTATTCGAGCTTATGTATTCGAGCCCTCGAGGCCCCTGTCTTGTAATATAAAGCTTGTATTATTTTAATTTGTGTCTAGAGTTATGTTGTGATATCTTCGCGTGAGTCCTTGATCTTGATCGTACACATTTGCATGTATGATTGGTGTACGATTGAATCGAGGGTGTCACAGAGCTACTCTAGTTAATTGTTCCCACTATTAATATGTATCCAGATTGAGACTCGGAGTCTTCCAGATCAGTATTAAAGCTTGTATCGACGTAACTCTTTACGATGAACTCTTTATCACCTCCATAGCCGAGAAATATTTCGTTAGTCCTCTAAGGATAATTTTGACCGCTGTCCAGTAATCTACTCCTAGATCACTATTGTACCCCTTTGTCAAACTCATGGCAAGGTGCACAATAGGTCTGGTATACAGTATGGCATACTTTATAGAACCTATGGCTGAGGCATAGGGAATGACTTTCATTCTCTCTCTATCTTCTGCCGTGGTCCTGTTTTGAGTCTTACTCAACTTCATACCTTACAACTCAGGCAAGAACTCCTTCTTTGGCTGATCCATTTTGAAATCCTTCAAAATCTTATTAAGGTATGTACTCATCGAAAGTCTTATCAAGCATCTTGATCTATCTTTATAGATCTTGATGCCCAATATGTAAGTAGCTTCATCGAGGTCTTTCTTTGAAAAACTCCTTTCAAACACTCCTTTATGCTTTCCAGAAAATTCTACATCATTTCCGATCAACAATATGTCATTAATATATGCCTATCAGAAAGGTTGTAGTGCTCCCACTCACTTTCTTGTAAATACAGGCTTCACCGCAAGTCTGTATAAAACTATATGCTTTGATCAACTCATCAAAGCATATATTCCAACTCTGAGATGCTTGCACCAGTCTATAGATGGATCGCTGGAGCTTGCACACTTTGTTGGCACCTTTAGGATTGAGAAAACCTTCTGGTTGCATCATATACAACTCTTCTTTAATAAATCCATTAAGGAATACAGGTTTGACATCCATTTGCCAGATTTCATAAAATGCGGCAATTGCTAACATGATTCAGACAGACTTTAAGCATCGATACGAGTGAGAAAATCTCATCGTAGTCAACACCTTGAACTTGTCGAAAACCTTTTGCGACAATTCGAGCTTTGTAGATAGCAATACTACTGTTAGCGTCCATCTTCCTCTTGAAGATCCATTTATTCTCAATGGCTCACCGATCATCGGGCAAGTCAATACAACTCCATACTTTGTTCTCATACATGGATCCCATCTCGGATTTCATGGCCTCAAGCCATTTCGTGGAATCTTGCCTCATCATCGCTTCCTCATAGTTCGTAGGTTCGTCATGGTCTAGTAACATGACTTCCAAAACAGGATTACCGTAACACTCTAGTGCGGACCGTACTCTGGTTAACCTACAAGGTTCGGTAGTAACTTGATCTGAAGTTTCATGATCAGCACCATTAGCTTCCTCACTAATTGGTGTAGGAATCACTGGAACTGATTTCTGTGATGAACTACTTTCCAATTCGGGAGAAGGTATAATTACCTCATCAAGTTCTACTTTCCTCCCACTCACTTGTTTCAATAGAAACTTCTTCTCTAGAAAGGATCCATTCTTAGCAACGAATATCTTGCCTTCGGATCTATGATATAAGGTGTACCCAACAGTCTCCTTTGGGTATCCTATGAAGACGCACTTCTCCGATTTGGGTTTGAGCTTATCAGTTTGAAACTTCTTCACATAGGCATCGCAACCCCAAACTTTAAGAAACGACAGCTTTGGTTTCTTGCCAAACCATAGTTCATACGGTGTCATCTCAACGGATTTAGATGATGCCCTATTTAACGTGAATGCAGTTGTCTCTAATGCATAACCCCAAAACGATAGTGGTAAATCAGTAAGAGACATCATAGATCGCACCATATCTAATAAAGTATGATTACGACGTTTGGACACACCATTACGCTGTGGTGTTCCAGGTGGCGTGAGTTGTGAAACTATTCCACATTGTTTTAAATGAAGGCCAAAACTCGTAACTCAAATATTTTCCTCTGTGATCAGATTGCAAAAACTTCATTTTCTTGTTATGATGATTCTCCACTTCACTTTGAAATTCTTTGAACTTTTCAAAAATGATTCAGACTTGTGTTTCATTAAGTAGATATACCTATATCTGCTCAAATCAACTATGAAGGTTAGAAATTAACGATACCCGCCACGAGCCTCAACACTCATCGAACCGCATACATCGATATGTATTGTTTTCAATAAGTCAGTGGCTCGCTCCATTGTTCTAGAGAACAGAGTTTTAGTCATCTTGTCCATGAGGCATGGTTCGCAAGTATCAAATGATTCATAACCAAGTGATTCCAAAAGCCCATCTGCATGGAGTTTCTCCATGCGCTTTACACCAATATGATCAAAATAGTAGTGCCACAAATAGTTTGCACTATCATTATCAACTTGGCATCTTTTGGCATCAATATTATGAATATGTGTATCACTATGATCAAGATTCAATAAACCATTTACATTGGGTGTATGACCATAGAAGATTTTATTCATGTAAACAGAACAACAATTATTCTCTGACTTAACTGAATAACCATATCGCAATAAATATGATGCAATCATATTCATGCTCAACGCAAACACCAAATAACATTTATTTAGGTCCAACACTAATCCCGAAGATAGAGGGAGTGTGCGATGGTGATCTTATCAACCTTGGAATCACTTCCAGCACACATTGTCACCTCACCCTTAACTAGTCTTTGTTCATTTTGCAACTCGTGTTTTGAGTTACTAATCTTAGCAACTGAACCGGTATCAAATACCCTGAGGTTACTATGAACACTAGTAAAGTATACATCAATAACATGTATATCAAACATACCTTTCACTTTGCCATCCTTCTTATCCGCTAAGTATTTGGGGTAGTTCCGCTTCGAGTGACCATTCCCTTTGCAGTAGAAGCACTCAGTTTTAGGCTTAGGTCTAGCTTTGGGTTTCTTCACGCGAGTGGCAACTTTCTTGCCATTCTTTCTTGAAGTTCCCTTTCTTTTCCTTTGCCCCTTTTCTTGAAACTAGTGGTCTTGTTAACCATCAACACTTGATGCTCTTTCTTGATTTCTACCTTCGCCGATTTTAGCATCGCGAAGAGATCGGGAATCGTTTTCGTCATCCCTTGCATATTATAGTTCATCACGAAGTTCCAGTAACTTGTTGATAGTGACTAGAGAACTCTATCAATCACTATCTTATCTGTAAGATTAACTCACACTTGATTCAAGCGATTGTAGTACTCAGACATTCTGAGCATATGCTCGCTGGTTGAGCTATTCTCCTTCATCTTATAGGCAAAGTACTTGTCAGACGTCTCATACCTCTCGACTTGGGCATGAATATAAAATACCAAATTCAGCTCTTGGAACATCTTATATGCTCCATGGAGTTCAAAACATTTTTGAAGTCCCGGTTCTAAGCTATAAAGCATGGTGCACTGAACTATTAAGTAGTCATCATACCGAGCTTGCCAAATGTTCATAACGGCTGCATCTGCTCCTGCAATAGGTCTGTCACCTAGCGGTGCATCAAGGACATAATTCTTCTGTGCAACAATGAGGATAATCCTCAGATCACGGACCCAGTCCGCATCATTGCTACTATCATCTTTCAACTTATTTTTCTCTAGGAACATATCAAAAATAAACGGGGAGCTACATTGCAAGCTATTGATCTACAACATAATTTGCAAATACTATCATGACTAATATCATGATAAATTAAAGTTTAATTAATCATATTACTTAAGAACTCCAACTTAGATAGACATCCCTCTAGTCATCTAAATGATCACGTGATCCATATCAACTAAACCATGTCCGATCATCACGTGAGATGGAGTAGTTTTCAATGGTGAACATCTCTATGTTGATCATATCTACTATATGATTCACGTTCGACCTTTCGGTCTCAGTGTTCCGAGGCCATATCTGCATATGCTAGGCTCGTCAAGTTTAACCCGAGTATTCCGCGTGTGCAAAACTGGCTTGCACCCATTGTATGTGAACATAGAGCTTATCACACCTGATCATCACATGGTGTCTCAGCATGACGAACTGTCGCAGTGGTGCATACTGAAGGAGAACACGTATACCTTGAAATTTAGTGAGGGGTCATCTTATAATGCTACCGCGGTACTAAGAAAAATAAGATGCATAAAAGATAAACATCACATGCAATCAAAATATGTGACATGATATGGCCATCATCATCTTGCGCCTTTGATCTCCATCTCCAAAGTACCGTCATGATCTCCATTGTAACCGGCATGACACCATGATCTCCATCATCTTGATCTCTATCAACGTGTCGTCACATGATCGTCTCACCAACTATTGCTTTTGCAACTATTGCTATCGTATAGTGATAAAGTAAAGCAATTATATAGCGCTTGCATCTTATGCAATAAAGAGACAACCATAAGGCTCCTGCCAGTTGCCGATAACTTTAACAAAACATGATCATCTCATACAACAAACTATATCACACCATGTCTTGACCATATCACATCACAACATGCCCTGCAAAAACAAGTTAGACATCCTCTACTTTGTTGTTGCAAGTTTTATGTGGCTTCTACGGGCTTCTAGCAAGAACCCATCTTACCTACGCATCAAAACGACAATGATTCTTCATCAAGTGTGTTGTTTTAGCCTTCAACAAGGACCGGCCGTAGTCAAACTCGATTCAACTAAAGTTGGAGAAATAGACATCCGCCAGCCACCTGTGTGCGAAGAACGTAGGTAGAACCAGTCTCATGAACGCGATCATGTAATGTCGGTCCGGGCCGCTTCATCCAACAATACCGCCAAATCAAAGTAAGATGTTGGAGGTAAGCAGTATGACTATTATCGCCCACAACTCTTTGTGTTCTACTCATGCATATAACATCTACGCATAGACCTGGCTCGGATGCCACTGTTGGGGAACGCAGTATTTCAAAAAAATTCCTACGATCGCGCAAGATCTATCTAGGAGATGCATAGCAACGAGACGGGGAGAGTGTGTCCACGTACCCTCGTAGACCGAAAGCGGAAGCATTTAGTAACGTGGTTGATGTAGTTGAACGTCTTCACGATCCAACCGATCCAAGTACCGAACATACGGCACCTCCGTGTTCAGAACATGTTCAGCACGATGACGTCCCTCGAGCTCTTGATCCAGTTGAGGACGAGGGAGAGTTCCGTCAGCACGACGGTGTGGCGACGGTGATGATGAAGTTACCGGCGCAGGGCTTCGCCTAAGCCCTACGACGATATGACCGACGTGGTAAACTGTGGAGGGGGCACCGCACACGACTAAGAGATGTCTGTTGTGCCTTTGGGGTGCCCCTCCCACCTCTGTATATAAAGGGGGGAGGAGGAGGTGGCCGTCCTAGGGGTGCGCCTAAGTCTGGAAGTCCGCAAGGCGGCCATGAGATAGGAGGGTGCACCCAAGGGGGGTAGGCACGCCCCCACCCTCGTGGGCCCCATGGAGCTCCACCGACGTATTTATTTTGCCTATATATACTCTTATACCCTAAAAACATCCAGGGGAGCCACGAAACCACTTTTCCACCGCCGCAACCTTCTGTACCCGTGAGATCCCATATGGAGCCTTTTCCCGCGATTTGCCAGTGGGGGATTCGATCACGGAGGGCTTCTACATCAACACCATAGCCTCTCCGATGATGTGTGAGTAGTTTACTACAGACCTTCGGGTCCATAGTTATTAGCTAGATGGCTTCTTCTCTCTCTTTGGTTCTCAATACAAAGTTCTCCTCGATGTTCTTGGAGATCTATTCGATGTAATTCTTTTTGCGGTGTGTTTGCCGAGATCCGATGAATTGTGGATTTATGATCAAGATTATCTATGAACAATATTTAGTTCTTCTGTGAATTCTTATATGCATGATTCGATATCTTTGCAAGTCTCTTAAAATTATCGGTTTAGTTCGGCCTACTAGATTGATCTTTCTTGCAATGGGAGAAGTGCTTAGCTTTGGGTTCAATCTTGCGGTGTCCTTTCCTAGTGACAGTAGGGGCAGCAAGGCACGTATTGTATTGTTGCCATCGAGGATAAAAAGATGGGGTTTATATCATATTGCTTGAGTTTATCCCTCTACATCATGTCATCTTGCCTAAAGCATTACTTTGTTCTTATGAACTTAATACTCTAGATGCATGCTGGATAGCGGTCGATGTGTGGAGTAATAGTAGTAGATGCAGAATCGTTTCGGTCTACTTAACACGTACTTGATGCCTATATTTCATAATCATTGCCTAGCTATTCTCATAACTATGTGCTCTTCTATCAATTGCTCGGCAGTAATTTGTTCACCCACCGTAATACTTGCTATCATGAGAGAAGCCACTAGTGAAACCTATGGCCCCCGGGTCTCTTTCTTATTATATTGCATCTCTTTTATTATCGAATCTCGTTTACTATTTTGCAATATTTACTTTCCAATCTATACAACAAAAATACAAAAAATATTTATATTACTATCTCTATCAGATCTCACTTTCGTAAGTGACCGTGAAGGGATTGACAACCCCTTTATCGCGTTAGTTGCGAGGTTCTTGATTGTTTGTGCAGGTACTAGGTGACTTGCGTGTTATCTCCTACTGGATTGATACCTTGGTTCTCAAAAACCGAGGGAAATACTTACGCTACTTTGCTGCATCACCCTTTTCTCTTCAAGGGAAAACCAACGCATGCTCAAGAGGTAGCAAGAAGGATTTCTGGCGCCGTTGCTGAGGAGATCTATGCTCAAGTCAGGACATACCAAGTAACCATCACAAATTCTTCTCCCTCGCATTACATTATTTTCCATTTGCCTCTCATTTTCCTCTCCCCCACTTCACCTTTGTCATTTTATTTGCCCATTTTCCGTTCCTCTCTTTTCGCTTGCTTCTTGTGTGATTGTGTGTTGGATTGATTGTTTGTCATGCTGGCTCAAGATAATACTAAATTATGTGACTTTTCCAATACCAACAACAATGATTTTATTAGCACTCCGATGGCTCCTATTACTAATGCTGAATCTTATGAAATAAATGCTGCTTTGTTGAATCTTGTCATGAAAGATCAATTTTCTGGCCTTCCTAGTGAAGATGTCGCTACCCATCTAAACAACTTTGTTGATTTGTGTGATATGCAAAAGAAGAAAGATGTGGATAATGATATTGTTAAATTGAAGCTATTTCCGTTTTCTCTTAGAGATCGTGTTAAAACTTAGTTCTCTTCTTTGCCTAAAAATAGTATAGATTCATGGAATAAGTGCAAATATGCTTTTATCTCTAATATTTTCCTCCCACTAAGATCATCTCTCTTAGGAACGATATTATGAATTTTAACCAACTTGATCATGAGCATGTTGCACAAGCTTGGGAGAGGATGAAATTAATGATACGTAATTGCCCTACTCATGGTTTGAATTTATGGATGGTTATACAAAAAATTTATGCCGGATTGAAATTTTCTTCTAGAAATCTTTTAGATTCGGCCGCGGGAGGCACTTTTATGGAAATTACTTTAGGAGAACCTACTAAAATCCTAGATAATATTATGGTTAATTATTCTCAATGGCACACCGAAAGATCCACTAGTAAAAAAGTTCATGCGATTGAAGAGATTAATGTTTTGAGTGGAAAGATGGATGAACTTATGAAATTGTTTGCTAATAAGAGTGTTTCTTTTGATCCTAATGATATGCCTTTGTCCACTTTGATTGGGAATAATAACGAATCTATGGATGTGAATTTTGTTAGTTGGAACAATTTTGGTAACAATGTGTATAGAGGAAATTTTAATTCTAGGTCGTTTCCTAATAATTCCTCTAATAATTATGGTAATTCCTACGACAACTCTTATGGAAATTTTAATAAGATGCCATCTGATTTTGAGACTGGTGTAAAAGAATTTACGAGTTCGCAAAAGAATTTCAATGCTTCGGTTGAAGAAAAATTGCTTAAGATTGATGAGTTGGCTAGGAACGTGGATAGAATTTCTCTTGATGTTGATTCTTTGAAACTTAGATCTATTCCACCTAAGCATGATATCAGTGAGTCTCTCAAATCCATGAGAACTTCCATTGATGAGTGCAAAGAAAGAACCGCTAGGATGCGTGCTAAAAAAGATTGCTTTGTGAAAGCGTGTTCTTCTAGTTTTCATGATAATAATGATGAAGATCTAAAAGTGATTGATGTGTCTCCTATTAAATATTTGTTTTCCAATATGAATCTTGATAAATATGGGACTGGAGATGAGTCAACTTTAGTTAAAAGGCGTCCCAATGATTCGGAGTTTTTAGATCTTGATGCTAAAATTAATAAAAGTGGGATTGAAGAGGTCAAAACTTTACATAGCAATGAACCCACTATTTTGGATTTCAAGGAATTTAACTATGATAATTTCTCTTTGATAGATTGTATTTCCTTGTTGCAATCCGTGTTAAATTCTTCTCATGCTTATGATCAAAATAAAGCTTTCACTAAACATATCGTTGATGCTTTAATGCAATCTCATGAAGAAAAGCTTGAACTAGAAGTTTCTATTCCTAAAAAACTTTATGATGAGTGGGAACCTACTATTAAAATTAAGATTAAAGATTACGAATGCTATGCTTTGTGTGATTTGGGTGCTAGTGTTTTCACGATTCCAAAAACTTTGTGTGATGTGTTAGGTTTCCGTGAATTTGATGATTGTTCTTTAAATTTGCACCTTGCGGATTCCACCATTAAGAAACCTATGGGAAGGATTAATTATGTTCTTATTGTTGCAAATAGGAATTATGTGCCCGTAAATTTCATCGTTCTTGATATAGATTGCAATCCTACATGTCCTATTATTCTTGGTAGACCTTTTCTTAGAACGATTGGTGCAATTATTGACATGAAAGAAGGAAATGTTAGATTCCAATTTCCGTTAAGGAAAGGCATGGAACACTTTCCTAGAAAGAAAATTAAATTTCCTTAAATCAATTATGAGAGCCACTTATGGACTGCATACCAAAGATAACAATACCTAGATCTATTCTTACTTTTATGCCTAGCTAGGGGCGTTAAACGATAGCGCTTGTTGGGAGGCAACCCAATTTTATTTTTGTTCTTTACTTTTTGTTCCTTTTTAGTAATAAATAATTTATCTAGCCCCTTTTATGATTGTGTTATTTTATTTTTTATTAGTGTTTGTGCCAAGTAAAGCCTTTAGGATCTTCTTGGGTGATTGTTGTTTGATCTTGCTGAAAAAACAGAAAGCATGCGCTCATGAAAATAATTTTTCATTTTTTACCAAAGAGCTATAAAATACCAATTCCAACTGCAGTAGATCAATATACAAAATATTTAGGTCGTCCTAATTTTTCAGAATTTTTGGAGTAACAAAAGTATTCAAAACCTCCAGATTGCTACAGACTGTTCTGTTTTGACAGATTCTGTTTTTCGTGTGTTGTTTACTTATTTTGATGAAACTATGGCTAGTATCGGGGGGTATGAACCATAGAGAAGTTGCAATACAGTAGGTTTAACACCAATATAAATAAAGAATGAGTTAATTAAAGTACATTAAAGTGGTGGTTTGCTTTCTTATACTAACGGAGCTCATGAGATTTTCTTTTGAGTTTTGTGTTGTGAAGTTTTCAAGTTTTTGGGTAAAGATTTGATGGATTTTGGAACAAGGAGTGGCAAGAGTGTAACACCCACGATGTGGCTATATCTCCCACGTGTCGGAGCACAACTTAGAGGCATAACCGCATAGTAGGCATGTCGCAAGAGGGGTAATCTTTACACATCCCATGTACTGAATATGAAAGGGATAGAGAGTTGGCTTACAATCGCCACTTCACACAATACATAAATATAGCATTACATCATCCAGAATACAATCAAGGTCCGACTACGGAACCAACATAAATAAAGACAACCCCAAATGCATAGATCCCCGATCACCCCAACTGAGCTCCTCTACTGATCGTCCGGAAAGGAAACATCGTAACGTCCCGAATCCTCGTCGAACTCCCACTTGAGTTCGGTCGCGTCCCCTGCACTGGCATCATCGGCACCTGCATCTGGTTTTGGAAGTAAACTGTGAGTCACGGGGACTCAGCAATCTCACACCCTCACGATCAAGACTATTTAAGCTTATGGGTAGGAAAAGGTAGTGAGGTGGAGCAGCAGCAAGCACTAGCATATATGGTGGCTAACTTACGCAAATGAGAGCGAGAAGAGAAGCAAAGCACGGTCGTGAACTAGAAGTGATCAATAAGTGATCCTGAAACTTCTTACATTCAAGCATAACACGAGGTTGTGTTCTCTTCCCGGACTCCGCCGAAAAGAGACCATCACGGCTACACATGTGGTTGATTCATTTTAATTAAGTTAAGTGTCAAGTTTTCTACAACCGGATATTAACAAATTCCCATCTGCCCATAACTGCGGGCACGGCTTTCGAAACCCTGCAGGGGTGTCCCAACTTAGCCCATCACAAGCTCTCACGGTCAACGAAGGATATTCCTTCTAGCTGGAAGACCCAATCAGTCTCGGAATCCCGGTTACAAGACATTTCGACAATGGTAAAACAAGACCAGCAAAGCCGCCCGATGTGCCGACAAATCCCGATAGGAGTCGCACTTATCTCGTTCTCAGGGCACACCGGATAGGTCAAGCTACGAGTAAAACCAACCCTCGAGTTGCCCCGAGATGGCCCCGCAGGCTGCCCGTTTCGGACCAACACTCAGAGGAGCACTGGCCCGGGGGTTTAAAATAAAGATGACCCTTGAGTCTGCAGAACCCAAGGGAAGGTATATGGTGGTAGGTAGGCAAATAGTAAAACCAAGGTTGGGCCTTGCTGGAGGAGTTTTATTCAAGGCGAACTGTCAAGGGGTTCCCATAACACCCAACCGCGTAAGGAACGCAAAATCAAGGAACATAACACCGGTATGACGGAAACTAGGGCGGCAAGAGTGGAACAAAACACCTGGCATAAGGCCGAGCCTTCCACCCTTTGCCAAGTATATAGATGCATTAAAGTAAACAAGATATAATAATGATATCCCAACAATAATCATGTTCCAACAAGGAACAAACTTCATCTCCACCTGCAACTAGCAACGCTATAAGAGGGGCTGAGCAAAGCGGTAACATAGACAAACAATGGTTTGCTAGGAAAGGTGGGTTAGAGGCTTGACATGGCAATATGGGAGGCATGATATAGCAAGTGGTAGGTATCGCGGCATAGCAATAGAGCGAACAACTAGCTAACAAAGATAGAAGTGATTTCGAGGGTATGGTCATCTTGCCTGCAAAGTTCTCCGAGTTGACGAAAGCTTGATCCTCGTAAGCGTACTCAACGGGTTCTACCCAAAGCAAGAACACAAGCAAAGGAAACAACAATCAATCACGATGCAATGCACACTCAACATGATGCAAAACATGGCATTACATGCGGAATGTGATATGCAATGCATATGCATGCTTCGGAAGGGAATGATTGAACCAGGCCTCAACTTGGAAAACTAAGTGCGCCGCTGGAAAGATGAGTTGATTTCGGTCGAAATCGATATAAAGATCACCGGAATTGGATGCACGGTTTGCAAATGGCAAGCAAAACAATAATGGCACAATTCTGCGATTAACAGCACAATGCCATCTAGAATGCAACAAGAAACTAAGCTACTGCACTCCAACATTGCAACAAAGCACATGGAAGTGATCTACTCAAGATGCTTGACAAAAGATGAACACTGAGCTACGGCTAAATCAGACAAGAGCAGGTTCAAACAAGCATGGCAAAGGTGCAAAAGATATTAGCTTCATAGACTTAGTGAAAATATCAACATGCCAGGAATTAACATCAGGAAGCAATGTTTAGAGAAAGATAACAACATGCTACAGGAACAAAACATAGCAAACAAAGACATGGCATGAATCTACTCAAAGCATAGAACAAAAGTCCCTTACTGACCATAAGCCAAAAGGGCACAGAAAATATGATGGCACCCATGTAAACATAGCAAGTTTCGTTAACAGATTAAGACTTAGCAGAAAACTGGACATGGCAAAAACAGAGTTGTGTGCTGAAATTTTGTCTATTATGGGCCAGCCCAATTGCAGTTTCAGAAATTCCTAATAAATCCTAGAGGCCCACGCAGCCCATTCGTTCAAGGAAAGAGGTGGAACTAAAGTTTAGTCCCACATTGCTAGTTTAGAGGGAGTTGGACCTCTTTATAAGGGAGGTTCTTTCCCCACATGTATGAGCATGAGAACAAGAGGGACATCCACGCGCGCTCCTCCTCCGCCGCCCGCCTCTCCACGCCACGCCTCGTCACGACGCGTCGCGCCACGCCGCGGGTTGCGGGAATGAGCCGAGCCAATGTCTAAATTTTTGCCACGCATGACGGGTATACGAAAGGTCACACGGAAGCTGAAAAGTTTTTACGATAGTGGAGTTCAAATGTGAATGGTGCAGCCTGTCGGCTGCTGGCTGTTCGCTTCATCTTCGTCTCTTCATTTCACCTTCCGTCACTGCCGTCTCGCCTCCTTCTCTTGTGCCTATAAAAGGGAGGTCGCTCCTCTCAGAGAGATGCACCAGAACTACTCCTTCCCTCGTCATCGGTTCCATCTCTGAGTTGCTGCTGTCTTCCTCATCCCGGATTGCGGCGTGCACTGCACGTCGGGACAGTAGGCCTCCGAAACCGCACATTTTGAGTCCTATACGGTAGAAGGGTGATAAGGTTTTTGGGGAGCGCTCAGCGCGACTACTGGCTGCTTCATCACAGACAATCCGGTCACCGATGACGACTTCTTCCCCGACATCCACGACCTCCTCGACGACATGGCAGGCAAGGACACCGACCCCAATTCCAGCGCTTCTGCTGCTGCTGTCTCGTACGTGTTCTTCTCCTTTCTATTAGAGGTCCTACTACAGTTCCTTGTTCTAGTATTTGCCCTAGATATGTTAGACTCTATTTCATATATGCAACTTGCTATACCGTCTGCTCTAGATATGTTTAGTTACAGTTCATATATGAAGATGTTGTTTACCTTCTCTTTGTTAAATCGCATGGCTTGTTTTATCACCACTATATACTGGTCATGCTTTATCTAGTATTTCTGTTAATAAAATCATTTGGTAAATTGCTCATATTTCCAACAATCCAAAAACCTTATTATAGGCAATTTACCCTGAGTGGTTTTGCTGCTTCCATGAGACCTCCTATGTTTGAGGGTATCCACTATAAAAGGTGGCGCGTGAGAGCAGTCTTATGGTTTCAAACCATGAGTTGCTATGACGCCACTCTTGGCAAACCTGAAGGAGAGCTTGATGCTCAACAGGCACAAGCCTTTCAGAAAATGGATACTCTGTTTAAGGCTGCTCTCTTGAGTGTTCTTGGTGAGAACATAGTTGATGCTTATGCGTCAATTGATAATGGAAAAGATATGTGGGATGCACTCGAGGCCAATTTTGGGGTCTCAGATGCTGGCACTGAGCTGTACATCATGGAGCAATTCTATGATTAAAGGATGACTGAAGAGCGCTCCGTGGTTGAGCAAGCTCATGAGATACAGTCATTTGCTAGAGAACTTGAGAACTTTGGTTGTATGCTACCGAACAAGTTTGTTGCCGGAGGTATCATCACTAAGCTTCCTCCTTCATGGAGGAACTTTGCTACCTTGCTGAAGCATAAGAGGCAGGAGTTTTCCATCCCGGGTCTCATTGGCACTCTTGATGTGGAAGAAAAGGCGAGAGCAAAGGACACACGTGCTCGAGGTATTGAGGGAGGATCTAGTGCCAATGTGGTACAGAAGTAGAACTTCCAGCCCCACAAGTTCAAGAACAAGAGCAAGTTTGATGGTAAAGCAAAGTTTGATGGGAAGAACAAGGTTGTCTAGCACAAGAACTTCAAGAAGAAGAATGACAAGAAGAAAGGTGTCTGTCATGTGTGTGGGCATCCTGATCATTGGGCACCTAGTTGCCCTAATCGCTATGACAAGCGTCACCCTGGGAAAGGCGGCAAGACCGCTAATGTTGTCATTGGAGACACTGACATGAAGGATGATGGGTATGGTATATTTCCCACTGTTCTTTCAGTATGTCATTCTCCTGATTGGTTGCTTGACACGGGTGCTAATGTGCATGTATGCGGTGATATTTCCATCTTTTCATCTTATCAGACCGCAGGGACTTCAACCGTGCTGATGGGCAATAGTTCAAGTGCTTCTGTTCGTGGTGTTGGCACAGTCGATCTGAAGTTTACTTTGGCGAAGATCGTGCGGCTGAAGAATGTGCATTATGTCCCCTCCGTTAATAAAAATCTTGTTAGCGGATCTCTTCTATGTAGACATGGCTACAAGCTTGTCTTTGAGTCGAATAAATTTGTAATATCCAAGTATGGAACCTTTGTTGGTAAAGGCTATGAGTAAGGAGGCATGTTTCGTTTATCCTTATCAGACGTTTGCAATAAAGTTGTTAATCATGTTTGCAACAATAGTGAATCAAATGTGTGGCATTCACGTCTTTGTCATGTTAACTTTGGTTGCATGTCGCGACTAGCAAAGTTGAACTTAATCCCTAGTTTCACCACTGTCAAGGGATCTAAGTGTCAAGTGTGTGTGCAAGCTAAGCAACCTCGTAAGTCTCACACGACTGCGGAAACGAGAAATCTTGCACCACTAGAGCTCATACATTCATATCTATGTGAAATGAATGGTGTTTTGACAAAAGGTGGAAAGAAATATTTCATGACGTTAATTGACGACTCCACTAGATACTGTCGTGTGTATCTTCTGAAATCTAAGGATGAGGCTTTGAACTTTTTCAAGATCTATAAAGCTGAAGTGGAAAACCAACTTGAACGGAAAATCAAGAGGCTCGGGTCCGACCGTGGTGGAGAGTATTTTTCCAATGAATTTGATGCCTTTTGTGTGGAACATGGTATAATCGATGAGAGGATGCCTCCCTATTCACCTCAATCAAATGGGGTGGCCGAAAGAAAGAACCGTACTCTAACTGATTTGGTTAACGCCATGTTAGACGCATCGGGTCTCTCCAAGGCATGGTGGGGGAGGCGATATTGACGACATGTCATGTCCTAAACTGAGTTCCCACAAAGAACAAAGAGATAACTCAATTGGAGGAATGGGAGAAGAAAAGGTTAAAACTCTCTTATCTACGAACATGGGGTTGTTTGGCGAAAGTCAATGTTCCAATTCCAACGAAGCGGAAGCTTGGACCAAAGATTGTGGATTGTGTTTTCCTAGGGTATGCTTTTCATAGCATTGGCTATAGATTCTTGGTTGTAAAATCTGAGGTACCTGACGTGCATGTCGGTACGATCATGGAGTCGAATGATGCGACTTTCTTTGAAGATATCTTTCCCATGAAGGATATGGCTACCTCATCTAATCAGGAGATGCCTAGTTCATCGAATCAAGAACCAGTTACAATTACCAAACCTGCCATTTCGATAGAACACTTTGAAAGTCCTGTGGAGGAGAACAATGAAGTTCCTACTAGGAGCAAGAGACAGAGGACTGCAAAGTCCTTTGGTGATGATTTTCTTGTGTATCTCATAGATGACACTCCCAGTTCTATTTCAGAGGCCTATGCATCTGAAGATGCTGAATATTGTAAGGAAGCAGTTCATAGCGAGATGGATTCCATCTTGGCGAATGAAACTTGCATCTGAAGATGCTGACTATTGTAAGGAAGCAGTTCATAGCGAGATGGATTCCATCTTGGCGAATGAAACTTGCGAGATAACTGATCGTCCTTATGGGTGCAAACCTATATGATGCAAATGGGTATTCAAGAAGAAGCTTAGGCCTGATGGTGCTATTGAAAAGTACAAGGCTCGGCTCGTGGCTAAGGGTTATACCCAAAAGGAAGGTGAAGACTTCTTTGATACTTACTCACCTGTGGCTCGACTGACCACTATTCGAGTTCTACTTTCACTAGCTGCCTCACATGGTCTTCTCGTTCATCAAATGGATGTTAAGACTACTTTCCTAAATGGAGAGTTGTACGAGGAAATTTATATGGAACAACTAGATGGGTTTGTACTAGATGGTCAGGAAGGAAAAGTGTGCAAGTTGCTGAAGTCTTTGTATGGACTCAAGCAAGCACCTAAACAGTGGCATGAGAAGTTTGAAAGAACTTTAACAGCTGCAGGCTTTGTTGTAAACGAAGCTGACAAATGTGTGTACTATCGCCATGGTGGGGGCGAGGGAGTTATCCTTTGCTTGTATGTTCTGATTTTCGGAACAAATCTGAATGTTATTAAGGAGGTCAAGGATTTCCTATCTCAATGTTTTGAGATGAAGGATTTAGGAGAGGCTGATGTCATTCTGAACATCAAGTTGTTGAGAGACGGTGATGGTGGGATTACATTGCTTCAATCTCACTATGTGGAAAAGATCTTGAGTCGCTTTGGCTACAGTGACTGCAAGCCCTCTCCAACACCATATGATGCTAGTGTGTTGCTTCGAAAGAATCAAAGAATTGCTAGAGAACAATTGAAGTATTCTCAGATTATTGGTTCGCTTATGTACTTAGCCAGTGCTACAAGACCTGACATCTCTTTTGTTGTTAGCAAACTGAGTCGGGTTGTTTCAAAACCAGGAGATGTGCATTGGAAAGCTCTAGAGAGAGTTTTGCGTTATTTGAAAGGCACTGCAAATTATGGAATTCACTACACCGGGCACCCAAAGGTGCTTGAAGGGTATAGTGACTCAAACTGGATCTCAGATGCTGATGAGATAAAGGTCACGAGCGGATATGTATTCACTCATGGAGGTGGCGCTGTTTCTTGGAAGTCTTGCAAGCAAACCATCTTAACGAGGTCAACAATTGAAGCAGAACTCACAGCACTAGATACAGCTACGGTCGAAGCAGATTGGCTTCGTCGTCTCTTGAATGACTTGCCGGTTGTTGAGAAACTTGTACCGGTTATCCTTATGAACTACGACAATCAAACTGTGATCACAAAAGTGAGTAGCTCAAAGGATAACATGAAGTCATCAAGACATGTTCAGAGAAGGTTAAAGTCTGTCAGGAAAATGAAAAACACCGGAGTTATTGCATTGGATTATATCCAAACGTCTAAGAATCTGGCAGATCCTTTTACTAAGGGTCTATCACGTAATGTGATAGATAATGCATCGAGGGAGATGGGTATGAGACCCACAATATGAGTTGTTCACAGTGGTAACCTATTCTTTGTGATCGGGGATCCCGTGAATTAGATGTGGAAGACAAGTTGTTGGTCAACTGAGAGTAGAGTATCCTTACTATCAACAATACCACTCCATGAAGATGCAATACTCTCCTAATCTGCATGGCAGCTTGATGTATATCTTAATGTGTACTAAGTGTCTCATTGAAGCAGAGATGTCGTCCTGCAGAATATCTTTTGAAGAACGCACCTATATGAGTCTGATTGTTAAACGTCACAATCTATGAGAGTAGGGTTCTCTTTAGTAAACTCATGAAAGGTCTTGGAGTATGACGCATAAGCTCCACCCGCGGGGAAGACCCATGGTAGCCACGTATCAGTCAAGGCTTTATGTGAAGCTAGATTCGCAGAAAACTTGCAGTTCAAGGCCCAGTCCACTGTCCAAGTTGCTTACTAGTTTAGCATAGAGTTCTAGGTGGAAGTTCAACTTAACAGTCTCCACTGTAGTACCGATATATAAAATAGTGTTTTGGAACCAAAGGCAAATTTCGTGTGCCTCTGGGATCTGGTGGGGGATTGCTGAAATTTTGTCTATTATGGACCAGCCCAATAGCAGTTTCAGAAATTCCTAATAAATCCTAGAGGTCCACGCAGCCCATTCGTGCAAGGCAAGACGTGAAACTAAAGTTTAGTCCCACATTGCTAGTTTAGAGGGAGTTGGACCTCTTTATAAGGGAGGTTCTTTCCCCACATGTATGAGCATGAGAACAAGAGGGACATCCATGCACGCTCCTCCTCCGCCGCCCGCCTCGCCACGACGAGCCGCGTCGCGCCGCGCCGCGGGTTGCGGGAATGAGCCGAGCCGGTGTCTAAATTTTTGCCACGCACGATGGGTATACGAAAGGTCACACGAAAGCTGAAAAGTTTTTACGATAGTGGAGTTTGAATGCGAATGGTGCAGCCCTTCGGCTGCTGGCTGTTCGCTTCATCTTCGTCTCTTCGTTTCACCTTCCGTCGCTGCCCTCTCGCCTCCTTCTCTTGCGCCTATAAAAGGGAGGTCGCTCCTCTCAGAGAGACCCACCAGAACTACTCCTTCCCTTGCCATCGGTTCCATCTCTGAGTTGCTGTTGTCTTCCTCATCCCAGCTTGCGGCGTGCACCGCACGTCGGGATGGTAGGCCTCCGAAACTGCTCCTTTTGAGTCATGTATGGGAGAAGGGTGATAAGGTTTTTGGGGAGTGCTCAACGCGACTACTGGTTGCTTCATCACGGACAATCCGGTCGCCGACGACTACTTCCCTGACGTCCACGACCTCCTCGATGACATGGCAGGCGAGGACACCGACCCCAAGTCCAGCGCTTCTGCTGCTGCTGTCCCGTACGTGTTCTTCTCCTTTCTATTAGAGGTCCTACTACAGTTCCTTGTTCTAGTATTTGCCCTAGATATGATAACTCTATTTCATATATGCAACTTGCTATACTGTCTGCTCTAGATATGTTTAGTTACAGTTCATATATGAAGATGATGTTTACCTTCTCTTTGTCAAATCGCATGGCTTGTTTTATCACCACTATACTGGTCATGCTTTATCTAGTATTTCTATTAATAAAATCATTCGGGAAATTGCTCATATTTCCAACATTATGAAGGCCTCTTTGCAAGCTCGATTCACTCACCACAAGGCATTGCATGACAAGATAAGCATATCAATAGCAATAAGACATGTTCATGAAGCTAACCATGGCAATAACAATCTCATAGCATGCATGGATCAACTACAACAACCTTGGCAAAATTGATTAACACGTAAACAATCTGCCAGGAACATTTTATAGCAAAAGTAGTGCAATATTAAGTCATGCTAGGGCACTCTATAATTGCAAACATGGGTATGGATGGATAGAGCATAACCATATGTCAAAATCATCCTTACTGAAGATACTCAAAATAAGCATGGATCTCGCTGTAGCAACATGAATACATGGCATAAAAATAACAGCGGACAAAGACTTAGTAAAATTCTAAGTCCCTGAAATCAGCAATATTACAAGAGCTACTTTGCATGCTTGTGCTAGTCACCACAGTGATCACAAAAATACATGGCATACACCCCTATAAAGATGGCATGGCATAGCCCAAAACACATGTAGAGCTCATGACCATATGCAGCACACAACAAAGTAGCAAAAATGACAAAAACTCATACTCTGCTCAGAAACAGCATCTAACATTTTATAGCACTCTTGCATCAGCCATTTAGGCATTAAGATGGACTCAAACAAGCAGATCACAATGTAACAAAATGAAGAGCACATCATGATGAACATTTTGATATATCATGCATGCAAAACAGAGCTACGGTGACAGAGTTATGGCATGTTGAACAGGGCTTGAAAATAACAGAGGAAAAGACTTAGGCAAAATTTCAACCTCCAGATCTAGGGTTCCAGGCGTGGATCCCGAGGTTCGCCGGTGAGCTCGCCGGAGTTGGCATGGATGGCGGAGGAGGGACGGGGAGGCCGGATCTGGCCGAGGCTCGCCGGATCCTTGCCGGAGGATGGCGAGGTGGCGGCGGTGAGGCACGGGCAGGCGAGGACCGCGACGGGCGGCGGTGATGTGGTCGGCCGGCGACAGGAGCACCGTCGGGCGACGCGGTGGCACGGGGAGTAGCCGGGCGGCGGAGGAGACTCCGGTGGCGGCGCAGTCTCACGCGGGGGGCGCGGAGGTGACCGGGCCTCGGGGGCCCGCGGCGGGCCCGCGGCGCGGGGGCGGCTGCGTTGCCATGTGGCAGGCGACGGTTGGTCCGGGCGGCGGCGGCGGACGTGTCCGGTGGCAGCGGGGGAGGTTTTTTTAGGGTTTTCTCCGTGAAAATGGAGGAGGGGGCACCTATTTATACATAGAAGGAGGTGGGAGTGTCCAAATGGAGAGCGGTTTTTGGCCACGCGATCGTGGTCGAACGGACGAGAGGATGGAGGGGTTTTGGATGGGTTATTGGGCCACTTTGGAGGGGTGTTGGGCTGCAACACACACGAGGCCTTTACGATTCCCCGGTTAACCATTGGAGTATCAAACGGACTCCAAATGGCACGAAACTTTACAGGCGGTCTACCAATGGTGTACCAAGGCCGCTTGGAAAATCTCGGTCCATTCCGAGAAAGTTTAGCACCCACACACGAAAAGAGGCAAAAGGGGACGCCGGAGGACATAGGAGTGTCGGATTGCAAAACGGACAACGGGGAAAATGCTCGGATGCATGAGACGAACACGTATGCAAATGCGATGCACATGATGACACGATATGAAATGCATGACATGAGCAAAATGCAAAACAAAGACAAGAACCCAACCACGAATCTCATAACTTAAAGCTGAAAATGGCAAGAGTTCGAGTACAAATATGGTGAGTTACATCGGGGTTGTTACAACACTCCACCACTATGAAAGGATCTCGTCCCGGGATCTAGGACTGAAAGAACTCCGGATATTCGGAACGGAGGTGGTCCTCGCGTTCCTAGGTGGCTTCTCGCTTGGAATGATGTGACCACTTCACTTTCAGGAATTTGATAGACTTGTTGCGAGTCTTGCGCTCAGTTTCTTCAAGAATAGCAACGGGATGCTCATGATAAGACAGGTCTTCTTGGAGATCAATGTCTTCGAAGTTGATGGTGCGGTCAGGAGTCTTGAAGCACTTGCGAGGCTGAGACACGTGAAACACGTCGTGCACATTTGCAAAGTTGGACAGAAGCTCAAGTTGATAAGCGAGGTCGCCTCTTTTGCCAATGATCTTGAAAGGGCCCACATATCTAGGGGCAAGCTTCCCTTTGATACCGAAGCGACGAGTACCTTTCATTGGAGAGACGCGGAGGTAGACATGGTCTCCTATCTTGAAAGCCAAGTCACGATGCTTGCTATCATAGTAACTCTTCTGGCGCGATTGCGCGGCTTTGAGATTTTCACGAATGACTTTGCACATTTCTTCAGCCTCTGTGATTAAGTCATTGCCAAGAAGTTGGTGTTCACCAGTCTCTGACCAATTAAGAGGGGTACGACACTTTCTGCCATAGAGAATCTCGAATGGGGCCTTACCCGAACTCTCTTGGAAGCTGTTGTTGTAGGACAACTCGGCATATGGAATACAACCACTTCATACCGAAAGAAATGACACAAGCCCTGAGCATATCTTCAAGAATTTGATTTACTCGCTCGGCTTGTCCACTAGTTTGAGGATGGAAGGCTGTGCTGAAGCGAATGTTGGTGCCCATATCCTTCTGGAAGGAATCCCAGAAATTAGAAGTAAAGATGCTTCCACGATCTGAAGATATCAACTACGGAATGTCGTGCAAGGAGACAATCCTGGAGGTATATAGCTCTGCCAACTGAACTGCTGTGATAGATTCTTTGATAGGAAGAAAATGAGCCACTTTAGTAAGCTTGTCGATGACGACGAAGATAGCATCATTTCCATGCTTGGACTTGGGAACTCCAGTCACGAAGTCCATCTCAATATGGTCAAACTTCCATTCTGGAATGGCAAGAGGTTGGAGGAGACCAGCTGGCCGTTGGTGTTTGATAACCCACAAGTATAGGGGATCGCAACAATTTTCAATAAGTAAGAGTGTCGAACCCAACGAGGAGCTAAAGGTAGAACAAATATTCCCTCAAGTTCTATCGACCATCGATACAACTCTACGCACGCCTGACGTTCGCTTTACCTAGAACAAGTATGAAACTAGAAGTACTTTGTAGGTGTTGTTGGATAGGTTTGCAAGATAATAAAAAGTACATAAATAAAAAGTAGGGGCTGTTTAGATAAAGAAACAATAAAGTAAATATAGCGAGTGTGGAAAAGTGGTGGTAGGAGTTGCGGAATTGCCCCTAAGCAATTGACTACTTTACTAGACCGATAGCAAGTATTATCTGGGAGAGGCCACTGCTAGCATGTCATCCCTGACTTGGAATTCTATGCACTTATGATTGGAACTATTAGCAAGCAATCCGCAACTACTAACGTTCATTGAGGTAAAACCCAACCATGGCATTAAGATATATTGGTCCCCCTTCAATCCCGTATGCATCAATTTCTATGCTAGGTTGAAGCTTGTGTCACTCTTGCCCTCCAATACATAGTCCTATCAACATACAACTAACCCTATGGTGTGATCAACGCGCGCTCTCATATGATGGGCACCAAAGGACAGCAACATAACCACAAGCAAATTAAATCAATCATGGCAGTTCATCAACCATCGATAGGACAACGAAAATCTACTCAGACATCATAGGATGGCAACACATCATAGGATAATAATATGAAGCATAAAGCACCATGTTCAAGTAGAGGGTACAGCGGGTTGCGGGAGAGTGGACCACTGTAGATAGAGGGGGGAAGGTGATGGAGATGTTGCTGAAGATGGCGGAGGTGTTGGTGTAGATCGCGGTGATGATGATGATGGCCACGGCGGTGTTCCGGTGCCACCGGAAGAGAAGGGGAGAAGGGGCCTCTTTGTCTTCTTCTTCCTTGACCTCCTCCCTAGATGGGAGAAGGGTTTCCCCTCTGGTCCTTGGCCTCCATGGCATGGGAGGGGCGAGAGCCCCTCCGAGATTGGATCTGTCTTTGTGTCTCTCTCTGTTTCTGCGTTCTCAGATTCTTCCCTTTCACCGTTTCTTATATTCCTGGAGATCCTAACTCCGATTGGGCTGAAATTTTGACACGATCTCTATCTGGAAATTAGCTTTCTTGCGGTGAAAGAAGGGCATCAACCGCCTTACATGTGGCCCATGAGGGTCAGGGGCGCGCCTGGGGGGGCAGGCGCGCCCTCCTGCCTCGTGGCCACCTCGGGCACCGTCTTGCGTGGATTTTTCTTCCCAAAAATCATAAATATTCCAAAAAAATCTCTGTCAGTTTTTATTCCGTTTGGACTCCGTTTATATGGATATTCTGCGAAACAAAAAACATGCAACAAACAGGAACTGGCATTGGGCACTGGATCAATATGTTAGGCCCAAAAATAGTATAAAAAGTTGCCAAAAGTATATGAAAGTTGTAGAATATTGGCATGGAACAATCAAAAATTATAGATACGATGGAGACGTATCAGCATCCCCAAGCTTAATTCCTGCTCGTCCTCGAGTAAGTAAATGATAAAAAAGATAATTTTTGATGTGGAATGCTACCTAGCATAATCTTGATCACATATCTAATCATGGCATGAATATTAAGATACGAGTGATGCAAAGCAATAGTCTATCATTTGACATAAAAACAATAATACTTCAAGCCCACTAATAAAGCAATCATGTATTTTCAAAATAACAAGGCCAAAGAAAGTTATCCCTACAAAATCATATAGTCTGGCTATGCTCCATCTTCACCACACAAAATATTCACATCATGCACAACCCCGATGACAAGCCAAGAAATTGTTTCATACTTTTGATGTTCTCAAACCTTTTCAACTTTCACGCAATATATGAGCGTGAGCCATGGACGTAGCACTATAGGTGGAATAGAATATGATGGTGGAGAAGACAAAAAGGAGAAAATAGTCTCACATCAACTAGGCGTATCAACGGGCTATGGAGATGCCCATCAATAGATATCAATGTGAGTGAGTAGGGATTGCCATGCAACGGACTCACTAGAGCTATAAGTGTATGAAAGCTCTAACTGAAACTAAGTGGGTGTGCATCCAACTTGCTTGCTCATGAAGACCTCGGGCATTTGAGGAAGCCCATCATCGGAATATACAAGCCAAGTTCTATAATGAAAATTCCCACTAGTATATGAAAGTGATAACTAAAGAGACTCTCTATATGAAGAACATGGTGCTACTATGAAGCACAAGTGTGGAAAAAGGATAGTAGCACTGCCCCTTCTCTCTTTTTCTCTCATTTTTTTATTATTTTTTTGGTGGGCTTCTTTGGCCTCTTTTTTTATTTGGGCTTCTTTGGCCTCTTTTATTTTTATTTGGGCTTCTTTGGCCTCTTTTATTTTTTGTAAAGTCCAGAGTCTCATCCCGACATGGGGGAATCATAGTCTCCATCATCCTTTCCTCACTGGGGCAATGCTCTAATAATAATGATCATCACACTTTTATTTACTTACAACTCAATATTACAACTCAATGTCTAGAACAAAGTATGACTCTATATGGATGCCTCCGGCGGTGTACCGGGATGTGCAATGATCTAGCGTAGCAATGACATCAAAAAACGGACAAGCCATGAAAACATCATGCTAGCTATTTTACGATCATGCAAAGCAATATGACAATGAATGCTCAAGTCATGTATATGATGATGATGGAATTTGCATGGCAATGTATCTCAGAATGGCTATGGAAATGCCATGATAGGTAGGTATGGTGGCTGTTTTGAGGATGATATATGGTGGGTTTAAGGTACCGGCGAAAGTTGCGCGATACTAGAGAGGCTAGCAATGATGGAAGGGTGAGAGTGCGTATAATCCATGGACTCAGAATTAGTCATAAAGAACTAACATACTTATTGCAAAAGTCTATTGGTTATCGAAACAAAGTACTACGCGCATGCTCCTAGGGGAATAGATTGGTAGGAAAAGACCATCGCTCGTCCCCGACCGCCACTCATAAGGAAGACAATCAACAAATAAATCATGCTCCGACTTCATCACATAACGGTTCACCATACGTGCATGCTACGGGAATCACAAACCTCAACACAAGTATTTCTACAATCCGAAACTACCCACTAGCATGACTCTAATATCACCATCTTTATATCGCAAAACTATTGCAAGGAATCAAACATATCATATTCAGTGATATACAAGTTTTATGTAGGATTTTATGACTAACCATGTGAATGACCAGTTCCTGTCATCTCTCTAAATAGATATAAGTGAAGCAAGAGAGTTTAATTCTTTCTACAAAATATTTGCCCACGCTCTAACAAATATAAGTGAAGCAAAAGAGCATTCTACAAATGGCGGTTGTCTATGTAAAGAGAAACAGGCAATCCAAGCTTAAAATGATATAAGTGAAGCACATGAAGCATTCTATAAAGCCATACTCAAAAGATATAAGTGAAGTGCATAGAGCATTCTATAAATAAACCAAGGACTATCTCATACCAGCATGGTGCATAAAAGAAAAATGAAAACTAAATGCAAAAGACGCTCCAAGATTGCACATATCGCATGAACGAAACGAATCCGAAAACATACCGATACTTGTTGAAGAAAGAGGGGATGCCTTCCGGGGCATCCCCAAGCTTAGACGCTTGAGTCTCCTTGAATATTTACTTGGGGTGCCTCGGGCATCCCCAATCTTGAGCACTTGCCTCTCTTCCTTCTTCTCACATCGAGACCTTCTCGATCATCGAACACTTCATCCACACAAAACTTCAACAGAAAACTCGATAAGATCCGTTAGTATAATAAAGCAAATCACTACTCTAAGTACTGATGCAAACCAATTCATATTTTGTTTTTGTATTGTGTCTACTGTAATATAACTTCTTCATGGCTTAATCCACTGATATGAATCGATAGTTTCATCAAAACAAACAAACCATGCATCAAAAACAGAATCTGTCTAAAACAGAACAGTCTGTAATAATCTGAACATTCACCATACTTATGATACTTGAAAAATTCTAAAAAAATTAGGAAAAATAAACAATTGTATAGGAAGACAGTTCAAAAAGAATCAGAACCATTTGGCATTCCAGAAAGAAATGTAAAATCGCACACTACAGCCAAAGTTTCTGTCTTGCACCGTACAAACCATCAAGCAAATGTAAACATCCTAAAGGCAAACCTTGGAACATTATTTTTATAATACAAGGAATTGTACAAGGGGATAATTATTTTTATTGAAAAGTTTCTGTAATCAGGATTCACAAAGTTTTCATGAGCATGAACAAAGTTCAAGGCTAGCTCCCACTTCAACAATGCTTGTCTTTCTCACTTTCGCTTTCCTTTTTGAAAACGTTTTGGGTTCCCCTCTTTATTTTTGTTGTTTTTAAACTATATAAAAGCACTCAACAGAAATAAATGACTCTCTAAAACTTCCGGGTTGTCTCCCTGGCAGCGCTTTCTTTAAAACTATTAAGCTAGGCATATAGTGCTCAAGTAATGGATCCACCTGGATCCCAAGGTATATCAAAGCCAATTTTAATTAACAATGATTTATAATTTAGTGGTGAGCACATGGTAACATATATCATGTAATGATGAAGTCTAACTCTCTTCCTATGCGTCGTCATGTCATAAAAGAACAATTCATACACACATAGTAAAGGCCAATGCATACTATAAACAGTTTGTTGCAATTTTATCATATTGGAAACATAGAGAGGTGGAGATATAGTTCCTCTCTCATAATAATTGCAAGTAGGAGCAGAAAGCACATGCATATTATATTCATCAAAATCATCATGTGCAATGGTAAAAGGCAACCCATCAATATAATCCTTAATAAGTGCAAACTTCTCCGATATAGTGTAGTCGGGAGAATTCAAAAAGATAATAGGACTATCATACGTGGGTGCAATGGCAAAAATTTCATGTTTAACATAAGGAACTATAGCAAGTTCATCTCCATAAGCATAATTCATATTGGCATCTTGGCCACAAGCATAGCAAGCATCATCAAAAAGGGATATTTCAAAAGAATCGACGGGATCATAGCAATTACCATAATATTCATCCTTCGATAAGCATGAAGGGGAATTAAACAATGTATGAGTTGAAGAGTTAATCTCATTAGAAGGTGGGCACGGGCGATCAATCCGCTCTTCCTCCTTTTGTTCTTCGCTCTCCTCCTCGTCTTTTTCATCCAATGAGCTCACAGTTTCATCAACTTCTTCTTCCATAGATTCCTGCAAAATATTAGTCTCTTCTTGGACAGCGGAGACTTTCTCAATAAGTGCATTAATATCGTAATTGTATTCATAATTCTCATAACAATATTTAAGGATAGCTAAATTTTCAGGTCTATAAACCGAATCATCAAAATCTTCAAACTCTTTAAACATAGATTCAATTTCATAAGCACCCATAAAAGCAACAAATTCTTCTATTTGTTCCACATCATAGTAATCATATATACCTCTAGCACAAGAAGCTAAGGTTTTATTATCATTAAATTCGCATAAAAAGGGAAGGTGTGGAGCCTTCATCTTAGAGCAACAAGTATAATCATATCTCAAGCATAGTTGCCTAGCATACCAATTCAATATATGAATTTGATCCCATAATAGTTTCCCTTTTTGTGTCAAGCGGTAATCCCTAAAGTATTCACGTTGATCCAACGTTACTCCCATTACATAATTGAATGGGGTTTTCTCAGGATTATTAAAGTAGTACATAATATTTTTCACATAACCAGCATCGAGGGTTTTAGGAGGTTCCCCATCTCCATGAGTAGCAAGTACACCTAATTTTTTTTGGTATTTCATGTTCCATATCCATAGCTAAAGATAAAGAACAACTAAGAACAGAAAATAAAAATTACTTAGTGATAAAGCAAACAAGCACACACGAGAATATTCACCCCACGCTATTCCTCCCCAGCAACGGCGCCAGAAAAAGGTCTTGATAATCCACAAGTACAGTGGATCGCAATAGTTTTCGATAAGTAAGAGTGTCGAACCCAACGAGGAGCTAAAGGTATAACAAATATTCCCTCAAGTTCTATCGGCCACCGATACAACTCTACGCATGCCTGACGTTCGCTTTACCTAGAACAAGTATGAAACTATAAGTACTTTGTAGGTGTTGTTGGATAGGTTTGCAAGATAATAAAAAGTACGTAAATAAAAAGTAGGGGCTGTTTAGTAAAGAAACAATAAAGTAAATATAGAGAGTGTGGAAAAGTGGTGGTAGGAGTTGCGGAATTGCCCCTAAGCAATTGACTACTTTACTAGACCGATAGCAAGTATTATGTGGGAGAGGCCACTGCTAGCATGTCATCCCTGACTTGGAATTCTATGCACTTATGATTGGAACTATTAGCAAGCAATCCGCAACTACTAACGTTCATTAAGGTAAAACCCAACCATAGCATTAAGATATATTGGTCCCCCTTCAATCCCGTATGCATCAATTTCTATGCTAGGTTGAAGCTTGTGTCACTCTTGCCCTCCAATACATAGTCCTATCAACATACAACTAACCCTATGGTGTGATCAATGCGCGCTCTCATATGATGGGCACCAAAGGACAGCAACATAACCACAAGCAAATTAAATCAATCATGGCAATTCATCAACCATCGATAGGACAACGAAAATCTACTCAGACATCATAGGATGGCAACACATCATAGGATAATAATATGAAGCATAAAGTACCATGTTCAAGTAGAGGGTACAGCGGGTTGCGGGAGAGTGGACCACTGTAGATAGAGGGGGGAAGGTGATGGAGATGTTGGTGAAGATGGCGGAGGTGTTGGTGTAGATCGTGGTGATGATGATGATGGCCACGGCAGCATTCCGGCGCCACCGAAAGAGAACGGGAGAGGGGGGCCCTTCATCTTCTTCTTCCTTGACCTCCTCCCTAGATGGGAGAAGGGTTTCCCCTCTGGTCCTTGGCCTCCATGGCATGGGAGGGGCGAGAGCCCCTCCGAGATTGGATTCGTCTTTGTGTCTCTCTCTGTTTCTGCGTTCTCAGATTCTTCCTTTTCACCGTTTCTTATATTCCTGGAGATCCGTAACTCCGATTGGGCTGAAACTTTGACACGATCTCTATCCGGAAATTAGCTTTCTTGCGGCGAAAGAAGGGCATCAACCGCCTTACGGGTGGCCCACGAGGGTCAGGGGCGCACCCTCCTGCCTCGTGGCCACCTTGGGCACCGTCTCGCGTGGATTTTTCTTCCCAAAAATCATAAATATTCCAAAAAATCTCTGTCAGTTTTTATTCCGTTTGGACTCCGTTTGATATGGATATTCTGCGAAACAAAAAACATGCAACAAACAGGAACTGGCACTGGGCACTGGATCAATATGTTAGTCCCAAAAATAGTATAAAAAGTTGCCAAAAGTATATGAAAGTTGCAGAATATTGGCATGAAACAATCAAAAATTATAGATATGACGGAGACGTATCAGTGTTCTGCTTTCACCCTTCGGCAGACATCACATTCATTCACGAACTGAGCAATTTCTCGCTTCATTTGAGTCCACCAATACGACTGCTTGAGGTCATGGTACATCTTTGTACTTCCAGGATGAATAGATAGGAGTGAATTGTGAGCCTCGTTCATAATGATTTTACGTAGATCACCCTTAGGAACCACAATTCGATCCTCGAAGAATAGAGTATCTTTGTCATCAAGGCGATAGCACTTGTACTTGGGTTGGCACTTGGCAATCCCATTCTTCACCTTCTTCACCATTGCATCAAGAAGTTGTGCCTCATGAATTTGATCTTCCAAAGTAGGAGATACTTGGAGGTTGGCAAGAAATCCTTGATGAAAAACTTGGAGATTAAGTTTGCGGAAAGCTTCACAAAGATCCGGTTGGAAGGGCTTGAGAATTAGACTATTGCAGTAAGCCTTCCCGCTCAAAGCGTCTGCAATGACATTGGCCTTGCCTGGAGTATATTCAATACTCGTATTATACTCTTGAATCATTTCGACCCAACGAGTCTGCCTGAGGTTGAGGTTGGGTTGCGTGAAGATGTACTTGAGGCTCTTATGATCAGTGAAGATGTCCACTTTCCTTCCCAACAAGAGATGTCTCCATGTTAAAAGAGCATGGACAACTGCCGCCAACTCGAGGTCATGAGTGGGGTAGTTCTTTTCGTTGGGCTTCAACTGGCGAGAGGTATAGGCCACAACTTTCTTCTCTTGCATTAACACAGCACCGAGACCTTACAGGGAGGCATCACAGAAAACTTTGAATGGTTTGGATTCATCAGGAGGAATCAAAACAGGAGTTGTGACTAACTTCTCTTTGAGGGTGTTGAAAGCGATGTCACATTCAGGCGTCCAGACATACTTCACATGCTTCTGGAGGAGGTTGGAAAGAGGCTTTGCAATCTTAGAGAAATTCTCAACGAATCTTCGACAATAGCTTGCAAGCCCAAGGAAACTGCGGAGCTGCTTGACATTATGAGGCGGTTCCCAATTCACAATTACAGACACCTTCTCAGGATTAACAACTATGCCCTTGGCGGAGATGATATGCCCAAGGTAGAGAACCTCATCGATCCAAAACTCACATTTTGAAAACTTTGCATAGAATTGATGTTCTCTGAGTTTGTCGAGTACCAATCTTAAGTGCTTGGCATGATCCTCCTTTTTCTTGGAAAAGACCAAAATATCATCGAGATACACCAAGACGAAATCATTTGTGTAAGGGTTGAAGATGAAGTTCATCATGCAAGAGAACGTTGGAGGAGCATTGACAAGGCCAAAAGACATGACAGTATATTCATAAGAACCATAGCTTGTTCTGAATGCTGTCTTGGGGATATCTTGTTCACGAATGCGAATCTGATGATAACCCATACGGAGGTCAAGCTTGGAGAATACTTGGGCACCTTTAAGTTGCTTGAATAGCTCATTGATGTTGGGAAGTGGGTACTTGTTCTTTATTGTATTCTTGTTCAATGGGTGGTAGTTGACACAAAGTCGGTCTGTTCCATCCTTCTTCTTGACAAAAAGAACACCACAACCCCATGGAGAAGAACTCGGTCTGATCAGACCCTGACGCTCTTGTTCATCGAGTTGTTTCTTCAATTCCTTCAATTCCTTTGGTCCAAGCTTGTAAGGACGTTTGCAAACAGGTTCCGTGCTAGGTTCAAGATCGATGGCGAATTCAACTAGCCGGTGAGGAGGCATTCTTGGAAGCTCTTCTGGAAAGACGTCTTGATATTCACAAACGACTGGAATCTGAGAGATGGCATTCAACTCGCCCTTCTCATTGAGATAAAACAGTCGAATGGTTTCGTCACGAGCTACATAGATGATCACATCCTCAGACGAGTGTGTCAATTGAATCTGCCTGGCAGCATAATCAAGCTGAGCCTTGTGTCTAGAAAGCCAGTCCATGCCGAGAATTAGATCAACATCCGAGTCACCAAGGACCATTAGAGAAGACAGAAATCTATAGTCTCCCATCTTGATAGAAACATCCGGAACCACCAAACTGGCACTCAACCGTTTACCCGGAGAAACTGTATCCATGGATTTACCCAAAGGAGAAGAAGTGAATTCATTCTTGGCAAAAACGGTCTTGACATGAAACAATGTGATGCACCAGTATCAAAAAGAACTTTAGCAGGAATGGAGTTAACTGGAAGGTTACCCATGATCACTTCTGAAGAGTCCTCTGCCTGAGCTGTGTTCATCACATTGACCTTGGCATGCTTGGGATTATGCTTGACCACTGCGTTGCTGGCAGATCTCACAGGAGGAGGAGGCGGAAGGCGCCTTTGGTTGAAGCATTTGTTCGCATAGTGCCCTTTCTGCTGACACTTGTTGCAAGTAACCTCTGAGAGCGGATGGTGATACGGAGCACTTGACCTTGGAGCATGAGACGAAGCTTTGTTCTGATAGCCTGGGTTGGGTGGGTGGGAAGATACATTGCCACCTTTACTCTTATGCTGGTAAGGTTGACGGAACGGAGGAGGAGGAGGCAACCAGAACTTCTGTTGCTTAGCTGCCACTTGAGTTGAAGAAGAAGATGGAGTTGCATCCCTGACTCTCTTCTTAGAAGCATCGCACTTGATCTGAGCAGCTTCTTGCTTTAGTGCCATGTTGTAGAAATCATCATACTTGGTCGGCTCAAAAAGCACGAGAGCTAGTTGCAGATCTTCTCTGAGGCCACCTCTGAATTGATAAATCATGCTCTTCTCGTCAGGGACGTCTTGTTTGGCGAAGCGAGCGAGCCTCTGAAACAAGATGTTGTATTAGTAAACAGACATGCTGCCTTGCTTGAGATTGCGGAACTCCTCGCGCTTACTCTCAGCAACACTTTGAGGAATGTGGTGAGCTTTGAAGTCTCGGCGAAAATCATCCCAGGTAATCACACGACCTCCTCTGGAATCTTTGTATTGTTGATACCACTCAGCAGCTTGGTCTTTGAGTTGGAACGAAGCAAACTTGACAAAGTCCTCAGGCCTGACATTACTACACTCAAAATGTTTGCAGATATCCACGAGCCAATTGTCAGCATCTGTGGCCTCGACACAGTTACTAAAGGACTTTGGCTGGTTTGCGAGGAACTGATTGAGGGTAGCAAACTAAGCTTGATTGTTGCCTTGGCCTTGATTTCCTTGGTTGCACTCTTGCAAGAGTTGCATAAGCATCTACATGTTGGCGTTGGTGGCGGCCATGACAGATTGCCATGCCTCCGGAGGTGGAGGTGGTGGCGGAGGTTCCGGATTCTGACGCATTGGAGGAGCCATCCTGAAGAGGTTGACATCCGTTAGCATCTTGAAAGATATATATTCAAGCTAAATCAATGGATCTAAATTGCAACATATAGCCTTAACATTCGAACAAGAATGAACGAATGAATTCCAAAGTAAATCATCACACTTCCATAAGTTCAGAAGCCACTTAGATAAAGGTAGAAGAATAAAGCAACAAGGTACGGATATGAACAAATAATTGGTAAGGATTACCCAATCACAAACCAAATATCTGCAGGAAGAAATACTAGAGCTACATGAATTCCCACCTATGAAACTCCCAAAACTTTCTGGTTATGCAATCAGGTGTTGGGGATACAGGGGAAGCATAATATCTCACCCAAAACTAGCAAATCCTACATCCAACTGTATCCATCCTTCAACACATAACCAAGAAACCTTTGGAAATCATTTACCTCAACCTTTGAAAAGCATCCGTTATACGAGTTATGGCAATACTCCTGAACTCCCGCCCCAGTACTGGTTGGTATCGAGGTTATCTCACCAACAACTGCATAAAGGAGATTTTCGATGTCGGCGAACTCAGGTATTCCAGAATTGCAACGATAAAATTGTGACGACAACACCTCGAAGCTCAACTCCCCGGGACACTTCCACAACCCCTAAATGTCAGGAGGCACCAAGAACAATGTTCTCGTCGCGAAACCATCAAAACGATTCCAAGATACCCGCGTGATCCTAAAAAAATCGTGAAATTTTAGAAGAGAAGAGTCAAAACTCTACATTAGGAGGCCTCACCAGAGCGACACAGGGACTGAGGAGTCAAAAGAATCCTACTCTCCGATATATATATATATATATAATCCTATAAGACTCAAAACTTTTTTTCTAGACTCAACAACGTCAGCGATTCGATCAAGTAGTGGGCTCCTAAGTCGGGGAAGGCTCTGATACCAACTTGTAACACCCACGATGCGACTATATCTCCCACGTGTCGGAGCACAACTTAGAGGCATAACCGCATAGTAGGCATGTCACAAGAGGGGTAATCTTTACACATCCCATGTACTGAATATGAAAGGGATAGAGAATTGGCTTACAATCGCCACTTCACACAATACATAAATATAGCATTACATCATCTAGAATACAATCAAGGTCTGACTACGGAACCAACATAAATAAAGACAACCCCAAATCCATAGATCCTCGATCGCCCCAACTGGGCTCCTCTACTGATCGTCCGGAAAGGAAACATAGTAACATCCCGAATCCTCGTAGGACTCCCACTTGAGTTCGGTCGCGTCCCCTGCACTGGCATCATTGGCACCTGCATCTGGTTTTGGAAGTAAACTGTGAGTCACGGGACTCAACAATCTCACACCCTCGTGATCAAGACTATTTAAGCTTATGGGTAGGAAAAGGTAGTGAGGTGGAGCAGCAGCAAGCACTAGCATATATGGTGGCTAACTTACGCAAATGAGAGCGAGAAGAGAAGCAAAAAATGGTCGTGAACTAGAAGTGATCAATAAGTGATCCTGAAACTGCTTACGTTCAAGCATAACACAAGGTTGTGTTCTCTTCCCAGACTCCGCCGAAAAGAGACCATCACGGCTACACACGCGGTTGATTCATTTTAATTAAGTTAAGTGTTAAGTTTTCTACAACCGGATATTAACAAATTCCCATCTGCCCATAACCGCGGGCACGGCTTTCGAAAGTTCAAAACCCTGCAGGGCTGTCCCAACTTAGCCCATCACAAGCTCTCATGGTAAATGAAGGATATTCCTTCTAGCTGGAAGACCCGATCAGTCTCGAAATCCCGGTTACAAGACATTTCGACAATGGTAAAACAAGACCAGCAAAGCCGCCCAATGTGCCGACAAATCCCGATAGGAGTCGCACTTATCTCGTTCTCAGGGCACACCGGATAGGTCAAGCTACGAGTAAAACCAACCCTCGAGTTGCCCCGAGATGGCCCCGCAGGCTACCCGTTTCGGACCAACACTCAGAGGAGCACTGGCCCGGGGGTTTAAAATAAAGATGACCCTTGAGTCTGCAGAACCCAAGGGAAGGTATATGGTGGTAGGTAGGCAAATAGTAAAACCAAGGTTGGGCCTTGCTGGAGGAGTTTTATTCAAGGCGAACTGTCAAGGGGTTCCCATAACACCCAACCGCGTAAGGACGCAAAATCAAGGAACATAGCACCGGTATGACGGAAACTAGGGCGGCAAGAGTGGAACAAAACACCTGGCATAAGGCCGAGCCTTCCACCCTTTGCCAAGTATATAGATGCATTAAAGTAAACAAGATATAATAATGATATCCCAACAATAATCATGTTCCAACAAGGAACAAACTTCATCTCCACCTGCAACTAGCAACGCTATAAGAGGGGCTGAGCAAAGCGGTAACATAGCCAAACAATGGTTTGCTAGGAAAGGTGGGTTAGAGGCTTGACATGGCAATATGGGAGGCATGATATAGCAAGTGGTAGGTATCGCGGCATAGCAATAGAGCGAACAACTAGCTAACAAAGATAGAAGTGATTTCGAGGGTATGGTCATCTTGCCTGCAAAGTTCTCCGAGTTGACGAAAGCTTGATCCTCGTAAGTGTACTCAACGGGTTCCTCAATCACGTACTCGTCTCCCGGCTCTACCGAAAGCAAGAACGCAAGCAAAGGAAACAACAATCAACCACGGTGCAATGCACACTCAACATGATGCAAAACATGGCATGACATGCGAGATGTGATATGCAATGCATATGCATGTTTCGGAAGGGAAAGATTTAACCAGGCCTCAACTTGGCAAACCAAGTGTGCCTCTGGAAAGATGAGTTGATTTCGGTCGAAATCGATATAAAGATCACCGGAATCGGATGCACGGTTTGCAAATGGCAAGCAAAATAATAATGGCACAATTCTGCGATTAACAACACAATGCCATCTAGAATGCAACAAGAAACTAAGCTACTGCACTCCAACATAGCAAAAAAGCACATGGAAGTGATCTACTCAAGATGCTTGACAAAAGATGAACACTGAGCTACGGCTAAATCAGACAAGAGCAGGTTCAAACAAGCATGGCAAAAGTGCAAAAGATATCGGCTTCACAGACTTAGTGAAAATATCAACATGCCGGGAATTAACATCAGGAAGCAATTCTTAGAGCAAGATAACAACATGCTACAGGAACAGAACATAGCAAACAAAGGCATGGCATGAATCTACTCAAAGCATAGAACAAAATTCCCTTAATGACCATAAGCCAAAAGGGCACAGAAAATATGATGGCACCCATGTAAACATAGCAAGTTTTGTTAACAGATTCAGACTTAGCAGAAAACTGGACATGGCAAAAACAGAGTTATGAAGGCCACTTTGCAAGCTCGATTCACTCACCACAAGGCATTGCATGACAAGATAAGCATAGAAATAGCAAGAAGACATGTTCATGAAGCTAACCATGGCAAGAACAATCTCATAGCATGCATGGATCAACTACAACAACCTTGGCAAAATTGATTAACACGTAAACAATCTGCCAGGAACATTTTATAGCAAAAGTAGTGCAATATTAAGTCATGCTAGGGCACTCTATAATTGCAAACATGGGTATGGATGGATAGAGCATAACCATATGTCAAAATCATCCTTACTAAAGATACTCAAAAGAAGCATGGGTCTCACTGTAGCAACATGAATACATGGCATAAAAATAACAGCACACAAAGACTTAGTAAAATTCTAAGTCCCTGAAATCAGCAATATTACAAGAGCTACTTTGCATGCTTGTGCTAGTCACCACAATGATCAAAAAAATACATGGCATACACCCCTGTAAAGATGGCATGGCATAGCCCAAAACACATGTAGAGCTCATGACCATATGCAGCACACAACAAAGTAGAAAAAATGACAAAAACTCATACTCTGCTAAGAAACAACATCTAACATTTTATAGCACTCTTGCATCATCCATTTGGGCATCGACATGGACTCAAACAAGCATGTCACAATGGAACAAAATAAAGAGCACATCTTGATGAACATTTTGATATATCATGCATGCAAAACAGAGCTACGGTGACAGAGTTATGGCATGTTGAATAGGGCTTGAAAATAACAGAGGAAAAGACTTACGCAAAATTTCAACCTCCAGATCTAGGGTTCCAGGCGCGGATCCCGAGGTTCGCCAATGAGCTCGCCGAAGTTGGTAGGGATAGCGGAGGAGGGATGAGGAGGCCAGATTTGGCCGTGGCTCGCCGGATCCGGGCCGGAGGACCGCGAGGTGGCGGCGGTGAGGCCCGGGCAGGCGAGGACCACGGCGGGCGGCGGCGACATGGTCGACCGGCAACAGGAGCAGCGCCCAGGCGACGCGGTGCCGCGGGGAGTAGCCGGGCGGTGGAGGAGACTCCGGCGGCGGCGCGGTCTCATGCCGGGGGGCGCGGAGGCCACTGGGCCTCGGGGGGCCACTACGGGCCGTGGCGGGGCGGCGGCGTTGCCATGTGGCAGACGGCGGTTGGTCCGGGCAGCGGCGGCGGACATGTCCGGCTATCGCGAACGCGTCTGGTGGCGGTGGGGGAGGTTTTTTTTATGGTTTCGTCCGCGAAAATGGAGGAGGGGGCACCTATTTATACATAGAAGGAGGTGGGAGTGTCCAAATGGAGAGCGGTTTTCGGCCACGCGATCGTGATCGAACGGACAAGAGGATGGAGGGGTTTTGGATGGGTTATTGGTCCACTTTGGAGGGGTGTTGGGCTGCAACACACACGAGGCCTTTACGGTTCCCCGGTTAACCATTGGAGTATCAAACGGACTCCAAATGGCACGAAACTTGACAGGCGGTCTACCGGTGGTGTACCAAGGCCACTTGGAAAATCTCGGTCCATTCCGAGAAATTTTAACACCCGCACATGAAAAGAGACAAAAGGGGACGCCGGAGGACATAGGAGTGTCGGATTGCAAAACGGACAACGGGGAAAATGCTCGGACGCATGAGACGAACACATATGCAAATGTGATGCACATGATGACACGATATGAAATGCATGACATGAGAAAAATGCAAAACAAAGACAAGAACCCAACCATGAATCTCATAACTTCAAGCCAGAAATGGCAAGAGTTGGAGTACAAATATGGTGAGTTACATCTGGGTTGTTACAAAGAGCCTAAGCTTGGGGATGCCCAAGGCACCCCAAGGTAAAATTCCACGACAACCAAAAGCATCCCCTCTTTCATCTTCGTCTATCGGTAACTTCACTTGAGGCTATAATTTTATTCACCACATGATATGTGTTTTTCTTGGAGCGTCTTGTATGATTTGAGTCTTTGCTTTTTAGTTTACCACAATCATCCTTTTTGTACACACCTTTTGGGAGACACACATGAATCGGAATTTATTAGAATGTTCTATATGCTTTGCTTATATCTTTTGAGCTATATAATTTTGCTCTAGTGCTTCACTTATATCTTTTTAGAGCACGCTGGTGGTTTTATTTTATAGAAATCATTGATCTCTCATGCTTCACTTATACTATTTTGAGAGTCTTTTAGAACAGCATGGTAATTTGCTTTGGTTATGAAATTAGTCCTAATATAATGGGCATCCAAGATGGGTATAATAAAAACTTTCATATAGAGTGCATTGAATAGTTTGATACTTGATAATTGTTTTGAGATATAAAGGTGCTGATATTAGAGTCGTGCTAGTTGAGTAATTGAGAAATACTTGTGTTGAGGTTGGCAAGTCCTGTAGCATGCACGTATGGTAACCGTTGTGTGACAAATTTGAAGCATGAGGTGTTCTTTGATTGCCTTCCTTATGAGTGGCGGTCGAGGATGAGCGATGGTCTTTTCCTACCAATCTATCCCCCTAGGAGCATGCGCGTAGTGCTTGGTTTTGATGACTTGTAGATTTTTGCAATAAGTATGTGAGTGCTTTATGACTAATGTTGAGTTCATGGATTATACACACTCTCACCCTTCCACCATTGCTAGCCTCTCTTGTGCAGCACAACTTTCTCCGGTACCATAAACCCACCATTTACCTTCCTCAAAACAGCCACCGTACCTACCTATTATGGCATTTCCATAGCCATTCCGAGATATATTGCCATGCAACTTTCCACCGTTCCGTTTATTATGACATGTGCTACCTCTTGAGCACTGCGTTGGTTTTCCCTTGAAGAGGAAAGGGTGATGCAGTAAAGCAGCGTAAGTATTTCCCTCGGTTTTTGAGAACCAAGGTATCAATCCAGTAGGAGACCACGCGCAAGTCACCTCGTACCTACACAAACAAATAAGAACCTCGCAACCAACGCGATAAAGGGGTTGTCAATCCCTTCAAGGCCACTTGCAAGAGTGAGATCTGATAGAGATAACAGTAATAAGATAAATATTTTTAGTATTTTTATGATATAGATTGAAAGTAAAGATTGCAAAATAAAATAGATTGGAAACTTGTATGATGGAAAATAGACCCGGGGGGCATAGGTTTCACTAGTGGCTTCTCTCAAGATAGCATAAGTATTACGGTGGGTGAACAAATTACTGTCGAGCAATTGATAGAAAAGCAAATAATTATGAGAATATCTAGGTATGATCATGTATATAGGCATCATGTCCGTGACAAGTAGACCGACTCCTGCCTGCATCTACTACCATTACTCCACACATCGACCGCTATCTAGCATGCATCTAGAGTATTAAGTTCATAAGAACAGAGTAATGCCTTAAGCAAGATGACATGACGTAGAGGGATAAACTCATGCAATATGATATAAACCGATCTTTTTATCCTCGATGGCAACAATACAATACGTGTCGTTTCCCTTTCTGTCACTTGGATTGAGCACCGCAAGATTGAACCCAAAGCTAAGCACTTCTCCCATTGCAAGAAAGATCAATCTAGTAGGCCAAACCAAACTGATAATTCAAAGAGACTTGCAAAGATAAACTAATCATACATAAAAGAATTCAGAGAATATTCAAATATTGTTCATAGATAATCTTGATTATAAACCCACAATTTATTGGATCTCGACAAACACACCGCAAAAAGAGTTACATCGAATAGATCTCCAAGAGAATCAAGGAGAACTTTGTATTGAGATCCAAAGAGAGAGAAGAAGCCATCTAGCTAATAACTATGGACCCAAAGGTCTAAGGTAAAGTACTCACACATCATCGGAGGGGCCATGGAGTTGATGTAGAGGCCCTCCGTGATCAATGCCCCCTCCGGCAGAGCTCCAGAAAAGGCCCCAAGATGGGATCTCTTGGGTACAGAAGGTTGCGGCAGTGGAAATAGGGTTTCGTGATGCTCCTGGATGTTTTCGGGGTATATGAATATATATATATATGGGAGGAAGAAGTAGGTCGATGGAGCAACGAGGGGCCCACGAGGGTGGAGGGCGCACCTAGGGGGTAGGCGCGCCCCACTGCCTCGTGGCCTCCTCGATTGTTTCTTGACGTCCACTCCAAGTCCCCTGGATCACGTTTGTTCCAAAAACCATGCTCCCGAAGGTTTCATTCCGTTCGGACTCCGTTTGATATTCCTTTTCTGCGAAACACTAAAATAGGCAAAAAAAACAGCAATTTGGGCTGGGCCTCCGATTAATAGGTTAGTCCCAAAAATAATATAAAAGTGTAAAATAAATCCCATTAACATGCAAAACAGATAATATATTAGCATGGAACAATAAAAAATTATAGATACGTTGGAGACGTATCAAGCATCCGCAAGCTTAATTCATGCTCGTCCTCGAGTAGGTAAATGATAAAAACGGAATTTTTGATGTGGAATGCTTCCTAACATACTTCTCAATGTAATTTTCTTTATTGTGGCATGAATGTTCAGATCCGAAAGATTCAAGATAAAAGTTTAATATTGACATAAAAATAATAATACTTCAAGCATACTAACTAAGCAATCATGTCTTCTCAAAATAACATGGCCAAAGAAAGTTCATCCCTACAAAATCATATAGTTTGGTCATGCTCCATTTTTGTCACACAAGAATGCTCTCATCATGCACAACCCCGATGACAAGCCAAGCAATTGTTTCATACTTTAGTAATCTCAATGTTTTTCAACTTCCACGCAATACATGAGCGTGAGCCATAGATATAGCACTGCGGGTGGAATAGAATATAATGAAGGGGGTTATGTGGAGAAGACAAAAAAGGAGAAAGTCTCACATCAACGCGGCTAATCAATGGGCTAGGGAGATGCCCATCAATTGATGTCAATGCAGGGAGTAGGGATTGACATGCAACGGATGCACTAGAGCTATAAAAGTATGAAATATCAACAAAAGAAACTAAGTGGGTGTGCATCCAACTTGCTTGCTCACGAAGACCTAGTGCACTTGAGGAGGCCCATTGTTGGAATATACAAGACAAGTTCTATAATGAAAAATTCCCACTAGTATATGGAAGTGACAAAACAAGAGACTCTCTATCATAAAGATCGTGGTGCTACTTTGAAGCACAAGTGTGGAAAAAGAGATAGTAGCATTGCCCCTTTTTATTTTACTTTTATTTTTTGGGGGCCTTCCCTTTTTTATTTGGCCTTTATCTTTTTTTTCTTTTGGGACAATGCTCTACTAATGATGATCATCACACTTCTATTTATTTACAACTCAATGGTTACAACTCGATACTAGAACAAGATATGACTATATGAATGCCTCCGGCGGTGTACCGGGATGTGCAATGACTCATGAGTGACATGTATGAAAGAATTATGAACGATGGCTTTGCCACAAATACGATGTCAACTACATGATCATGCAAGGCAATATGGCAATGGTGATGCATGTCATAAACGAAACGGTGGAAAGTTGCATGGCAATATATCTCGGAATGGCTATGGAAATGCCATAATAGGTAGGTATGGTGGCTGTTTTGAGGAAGATATAAGGGGGTTTATGTGTGATAGAGCGCATCGTATCACGGGGTTTGGATGCACCGGCGAAGTTTGCACCAACTCTCAAGGTGAGGAAGGGTAATGCACGGTACCGAAGAGGCTAGCAATGATGGAAGGGTGAGAGTGCGTATAATCCATGGACTCAACATTAGTCATAAAGAACTCACATACTTATTGCAAAAATCTACAAGTCATCAAAAACCAAGTATTACGCGCATGCTCCTAGGGGGATAGATTGGTAGGAAAAGACCATCACTCGTCCCCGACCGCCACTCATAAGGAAGACAATCAAAGAACACCTCATGTTTCAAATTTGTTACACAATGTTTACCATACGTGCATGCTACGGGACTTGCAAACTTCAACACAAGTATTTCTCAAATTCACAACTACTCAACTAGCACAACTTTGATATTACTATCTCCATATCTCAAAACAATCATCAAGTATCAAACTTCTCTTAGTATTCAATGCACTTATATGAAAGCTTTTTAATTTTTTTATTATGCCTAAAATAAAATTGCCATGTTGTTCTAAAGGACTCTCAAAATAATATAAGTGAAGCATGAGAGATCAATTATTTCTATAAAATGAAACCACCACCGTGCTCTAAAAGATATAAGTGAAGCACTAGAGCAAAAACTATATAGCTCAAAAGATATAAGTGAAGCACATAGAGTATTCTAATAAATTCCGATTCATGTGTGTCTCTCTCAAAAGGTGTGTACAGCAAGGATGATTGTGGTAAACTAAAAAGCAAAGACTCAAATCATACAAGACGCTCCAAGCAAAACACATATAATGTGGCGAATAAAAATATAGCTCCAAGTAAAGTTACCGATGAAGGAAGACAAAAGAGGGGATGCCTTCCGGGGCATCCCTAAGCTTAGGCTCTTTCCACTCCTTGTTCCATAATCCATCAAATCTTTACCCAAAACTTGAAAACTTCACAACACAAAACTTAATAGAAAATCTCGTGAGCTCCGTTAGCGAAAGAAAAGAAAACACAACTTCGAGGTACTGTAATGAACTCATTCTTTATTTATATTGGTGTTAAACCTACTGTATTCCAAATTCTCTATGGTTTATAAACTCCATTACTAGCCATAGATTCATCAAAATAAGCAAACAACACACGAAAAACAGAATCTGCCAAAAACAGAACAGTCTGTAGTAATCTGTAACTAACGCATACTTCTGGAACCCCAAAAATTCTAAAATAAATTGTTGGACGTGAGGAATTTATCTATTAATCATCTGAAAAATAATTAACTAAATAGCACTCTCCAATAAAAAATGGCAGCAATTCTCGTGAGCACTAAAGTTTTTGTTTTTTACAGCAAGATCAAAAAGACTTTCACCAAGTCTTCCCAACGGTTCTACTTGGCACAAACACTAATTAAACACAAAAAACACAACCAAAATAGAGGCTAGATAAATTATTTATTTATTACTAAACAGGAACAAAAATCAAGGAATAAAAATAAATTTGGGTTGCCTCCCAACAAGCGCTATCGTTTAACGCCCCAAGCTAGGCATAAAAGCGAGGATAGATCTAGGTATTGCCATCTTTGGTAGGCAATCCATAAGTGGATCTCATAATAGATTAATATGGTAATTTAATTTTCTTTCTAGGGAAGTGTTCCATGCCTTTCCTTAACGTAAATTGGAATCTAATATTCCCTTCCTTCATATCAATAATTGCACCAATCATTCTAAGGAAAGGTCTACCAAGAATAATAGGACATGAAGGATTGCAATCTATATCAAGAACAATGAAATCTACGGGCACATAATTCCTATTTGCAACAATAAGAACATCATTAATCTTTCCCATAGGTTTCTTAATAGTGGAATCCGCAAGGTGCAAGTTTAAAGAACAATCATCAAATTCACGGAAACCTAGCAAATCACACAAAGTTTTTGGGATCGTGGAAACACTAGCACCCAAATCACACAAAGCATAGCATTCATGATATTTAATTTTAATTTTAGTTGTAGGTTCCCACTCATCATAAAGTTTTCTAGGGATAGAAACTTCCAACTCAAGTTTTTCTTCATAAGATTGCATTAAAGCATCAACGATATGTTTAGTGAAAGCTTTATTTTGACTATAAGCATGAGGAGAATTTAGCACGGATTGCAACAAGGAAATACAATCTATCAAAGAGCAATTATCATAATTAAATTCCTTGAAATCCAAGATAGTGGGTTCATTGCTATTTAAATTTTTGACCTCTCCAATCCCACTTTTATCAACTTTTGCATCAAGATCTAAAAACTCTGAATTTTTGGGACGCCTTCTAACTAAAGTTGACTCATCTCTAGTCCCATAATTATAAACATTCATATTGCAAAACAAGGATTTAATAGGGGGCACATCAATAACTTTTAGATCTTCATCCTTATTGTCATGGAAACAAGAAGAACACGCTTTCACAAAGCAATCTTTCTTAGCATGCATCCTAGCGGTTCTTTCTTTGAACTCATCAATGGAAATTCTCATGGCTTTGAGAGACTCATTGATATCATGCTTATGTGGAATAGATCTAAGTTTCAAGGAATCAACATCAAGAGAAATTCTATCAACGTTCCTAGCCAACTCATCAATCTTAAGCAATTTTTTCTTCAATCAAAGCATTGAAACTCTTTTGCGAACTAATAAATTCTTTAATACTAGATTCAAAATCAGAGGGCATCTTATTATAATTTCCATAAGAATTGTTGTAGGAGTTACCATAATCATTAGAGGAATTACTAGGAAACGGCCTAGGATTAAAATTACCTCTATACGCATTGTTACCAAAATTGTTCCTACCAACAAAATTCACATCCATAGATTCATTATTATTCTCAATCAAAGTAGACAAAGGCATATCCTTAGGATCAGTAGGAGAACTCTTATTAGCAAACATTTTCATAAGTTCATCCATCTTTCCACTCAAAACATTAATCTCTTCAATTGCATGCACCTTTTTACTAGTAGATCTTTCCGTGTGCCACTGAGAATAATTAACCATAATATTATCTAGGAGTTTGGTAGCTTCTCCTAAAGTGATTCCCATAAAAGTGCCTCCCGCAGCCGAATCTAAAAGATTTCTAGAAGCAAAATTCAATCCGGCATAATTTTTTTGTATAATCATCCATAAATTCAAACCATGTGTAGGGCAATTACGTATCATTAAATTCATCCTCTCCCAAGATTGTGCAACATGTTGATGATCAAGTTGCTTAAAATTCATAATATCGTTTCTAAGAGAGATGATCTTAGAGGGAGGAAAATACTTAGAGATAAAAGCATCTTTGCACTCATTCCATGAATCAATACTATTTTTAGGCAAAGACGAAAACCAAGCTTTAGCACGATCTCTAAGCGAAAACGAAAATAGCTTAAGTTTAACAATATCATTATCCACATCTTTCTTATTTTGCATATCACACAAATCAACAAAGTTGTTTAGATGAGTAGCGGCATCTTCACTAGGAAGGCCAGAAAACGGATCTTTCATGACAAGATTCAGTAAAGCAGTATTAATTTCACAAGATTCGGCATCAGTTAGAGGAGCAATCGGAGTGCTAATAAAATCATTATTGTTGGTATTGGCAAAGTCACACAATTTAGTATTATCTTGAGCCATCGTGACAAGCAAGCAATCCAACACACAAGCAAACAAGTGAAGGAAAAGCAAACGGAAAGAGAGGGCAAATACGGCAAGGGTGAAGTGGGGGAGAGGAAAATGAGAGGCAAATGGCAAATAATGTAATGCGAAGGATAAGAGTTGTGATGGGTACTTGGTATGTCTTGACTTGGCGTAGATCTCCCTGGCAACGGCGCCAGAAATCCTTCTTGCTACCTCTTGAGCACTATGTTGGTTTTCCCTTGAAGAGGAAAGGGTGATGCAGTAAAGCAGCGTAAGTATTTCCCTTAGTTTTTGAGAACCAAGGTATCAATCCAGTAGGAGACCACGCGCGAGTCACCTCGTACCTACACAAACAAATAAGAACCTCGCAACGAACGCGATAAAGGGGTTGTCAATCCCTTCACGACCACTTGCAAGAGTGAGATCTGATATAGATAATAGTGATGAGATAAATTTTTTTGGTATTTTTATGATATAGATTGAAAGTAAAGATTGCAAAATAAAATAGATTGGAAACTTGTATGATGGAAAATAGACCCGGGGTCCATAGGTTTCACTAGTGGCTTCTCTCAAGATAGCATAAGTATTACGGTGGGTGAACAAATTACTGTCAAGCAATTGATAGAAAAGCGAATAATTATGAGAATATCTAGGTATGATCATGTATATAGGCATCACGTCCATGACAAGTAGACCGACTCTTGCCTGCATCTACTACCATTAGTCCACGCATCGACCGCTATCCAGCATGCATCTAGAGTATTAAGTTCATAAGAACAGAGTAATGCCTTAAGCAAGATGACATGATGTAGAGGGATAAACTCATGCAATATGATATAAACCCCATCTTTTTATCCTTGATGGCAACAATACAATACGTGTTGTTTCCCTTTCTGTCACTTGGATCGAGCACCGCAAGATTGAACCCAAAGCTAAGCACTTCTCCCATTGCAAGAAAGATCAATCTAGTAGGCCAAACCAAACTAATAATTCGAAGAGACTTGCAAAGATAAACCAATCATACATAAAAGAATTCAGAGAAGATTCAAATATTGTTCATAGATAATCTTGATCATAAACCCACAATTCATCGGATCTCGACAAACACACCACAAAAAGAGTTACATCGAATAGATCTCCAAGAGGATCGAGGAGAACTTTGTATTGAGATCCAAAGAGAGAGAAGAATCCATCTAGCTAATAACTATGGACCCGAAGGTCTGAGGTAAACTACTCACACACAATCGGAGGGGCCATGGAGTTGATGTAGAGGCCCTCCGTGATCAATGCCCCCTCCGGCAGAGCTCCGGAAAAGGCCCCAAGATGGGATCTCTTGGGTACAGAAGGTTCCGGCGGTGGAAATAGGGTTTCGTGGTGCTCCAAGATGTTTTCGGGGTATATGAATATATATGAGGAAGAAGTAGGTCGGTGGAGCAACGATGGGCCCACGAGGGTGGAGGGCTTGCCCCCTGCCTTGTGGCCTCCTCGATTGTTTCTTGACGTCCACTCCAAGTCCCCTGGATCACGTTTGTTCCAAAAATCACGCTCCCGAAGGTTTCATTCCGTTTGGACTCCGTTTGATGTTCCTTTTCCGCGAAACGCTAAAATATGCACAAAAAAACAACAATTTGGGCTGGGCCTCCGGTTAATAGGTTAGTCCCAAAAATAATAAGTGTAAAATAAAGCCCATTAACATCCAAAACAGAAAATATAATTGTAACACCCCGGATGTAACTTTCCCAATTTGTACTCCAACTCTTGTCCATTTCCGGCGTTAAGTTATTTTATTTCCTCGGGTTCGGGTTTTTGCCTCCGTGTGTTGTTATCGTTGTCATGCATCTCATATCATGTCATCATGTGCATTGCATTTGCATACGTGTTCATATCATGCATTCGAGCATTTTCCCCGTTGTCCGTTTTGCATTCCGGCGCTTCGTTCTCCTCCGGTGGTCATTTCTACATTTTCTTTCGTGTGTGGGGATTAAACATTTTCGGATTGAACCGAGACTTGCCAAGCGGCCTAGGTTTACTACCGGTAGACCGCCTGTCAAGTTTCGTACCATTTGGACTTCGTTTGATACTCCAACGGTTAACCGAGGGACCGAAAAGGCCTCATGTGTGTTGCAGCCCAACACCCCTCCAATTTGGCCCAAAACCCACCTAAACCTCTCCATCATCTAGAGTGTTCAATCACAATCGCGTGGCCGAAAACCGCACCTCATTTGGACTCTCCTAGCTCCCTCTACCTATAAATATAGCCTCCTCCCCAAAAATTTCGGATCAAGTCGACCCTAACCCTAGCTCCCCGCTCCTCTCCGCGCGCCGGACGTGTCCGCCGGCGCCGGACAACGTCCGCCGCCGCCCGCGCCCTCTCAGCGATCGCCACGTGGCAGCTCCGCCGCCTCCCACCGCGCTGGCCCGCGGGGCCCGA
>NC_041392.1:304662204-304691340 GCF_002162155.2 Triticum dicoccoides | reverse complement strand
CGCGCTGCCCGAGCTCGTCACCGGCCGCAGCGGCTCCGCCGCCCCGCCGACGCCGCCCTCCGCCGCCGCCTCGCCGTCCCCTCCCTCCTCCGGCCAGATCCGGTCGAGGAGCGACCGGATCCGGCGACCTCGACCTCGCCGGCCGCCATCTTCGAACTCCGGCGAGCAGCGCCGCCGCCTCGTTTTGCGTGCCCGGGTCAAACCCTAGATCCGGAGGTGTTTTTTTTCTTCTCAGTCCCTGTTTCCACATATCCATATGCTCCTGTTCATGGCCTCGTAACTTTGCATCCATAGCTCCGTTTTGGGCATATAGCATATCAAAATGTTCATCTCAAGGAGTACATCACTTCATTCCATTGCATCATTTTCATTTGAGTTCATCTTGATGCCCGAAATGCTGTTAGAAGAGGGCTACTTAAGATAATTGTCAGATCTGTTACTTCATCCTTTTTGTCATTTCTGCCATGATTATTGTGTGCATGCTATGCCCATGAGTTCTACATATGTTTTGTTAAGGGTCTTGTCATCTTTCCAGAGGTGCAACCCATGTATTTTTGTGATGTGTGTGGTGTCTAGCACAAGCTTGCAAAGTGGTGCACTTGTTAATTCTGATTTCAGGGACTTAGCATTTCCACTAAGTCCTTGAGCTGTTTATCTCATGATGCCATATGTTCATGTTGATTCCTAGTGATACGTGCCTCTTTTGAGGATGATCAGTAAGGATGTTTTGTTAATCTTGTAGTGCTCTATCCATCCATGTCTTTGGTTGCAATTATGGAGCACCCTAGCTTGAGTCAATCGAGCTCTACTTTTGCTACTTTGTGAATCTGGGCAGATTGTCAACTTGTTTGCAATTTTGCCGATGATGTTGTAGTTGATCCGTGCATGTTATGTTATTGTTCTTGCCATGTCTAGCTTGCATTTTGTGTATTCTTGATGGGTGTATGCTTAGTTGGTCATGACTTTCTCCGTGTTGAGTGCATCGAGCTCGTAAACATGCCTACTTGAGTTATGTTTCAGCATGTGCCAGTTTTCACTAAGTCTGAAAACTGATTATGTTTTTGCCATGTTCACATGCTTGCAATTGTATTTTCTGGTCCTTTTTGGCTCAAGGTCACTAAAGGACTTTCGTTAAGCTCTTTGAGTAGCTCCATGCCAAGCTTTACTTTGCCATGTTCAGGTCCTGTAGCATGTAGTTTTGTTGCTCCAAAGGGTGCTACCTGATCTGAAATTCCAGACAAGTGTTAATTTCACTAAGTCTGAGATCTGTTTGCCATATGCATTTTTGCCATGCTTGTTTGAACCTGTTAATGGATGAATTGGCCGTAGCTCAGTGCTAGACTTTTGTTAAGCATCTTGAATTCATCCCTGCCATGTATTTTGTTGTCATGTTTGAGTGCTGTAGCATGTTCATCTCATTACATTTAGAAGGCTACTTGCTGTAAATCGCAGACCGGTGTCATTTTCGAATCGCTTGCCATTTTCAAACCGTAACTCCGATTCCGGCATTCTTTATATCGTTTTCAAGCGTTTTCATCTCATCTTTCCAGTGGCACCCTTGGGTTTCCAAGTTGAGGCCAGGTTCATGCATCCCTTGTCAAATCTTGCATATGCATCCCGCATCGCATCCCGCATAGCATACCATCATTGCATCATATTGTTTGAGTCTTGCACGTGGTTGATTGTGTCCTTGTTGATTGTTTGTCTTGTTTGGGTAGAGCTGGGAGACGAGTTCGCTAACGAGGAGCCTGTTGAGTTTGCTTTCGAGGATCCAGTCAACTCTGACAACTATGCAGGCAAGATGATCATACCCTCGAAATCACTACTATCTTTGCTATGCTAGTTTGCTCGCTCTTTTTCTATGCCAATGCTACGATGCCTACCATTTGCTTTCAAGCCTCCCAAATTGCCATGTCAAACCTCTAACCCACCATGTCCTAGCAAACCGTTGATTGGCTATGTTACCGCTTTGCTCAGCCCTCTTATAGCGTTGCTAGTTGCAGGTGAAGATTGGAGGTTGTTCCTTGTTGGAACATTTATTTTACTTGTTGGGATATCATTATATTGCCATGTTATATTTATGCATCTATACACTTGGTAAAGGGTGGAAGGCTCGGCCTCTCGCCTAGTGTTTTGTTCCACTCTTGCCGCCCTAGTTTCCGTCATATCGGTGTTATGTTCCCGGATTTTGCGTTCCTTACGCGGTTGGGTTATAATGGGAACCCCTTGACAGTCCGTTTTGAATAAAACTCCTCCAGCAATGCCCAACCTTGGTTTTCCCATTTGCCACCTAGCCTTTTCCCTTGGGTTTCGCGGACTCAAGGGTCATCTTATTTTAAACCCCCCTGGGCCAGTGCTCCTCTGAGTGTTGGTCCAACCTAGAGCACCGTGCGGGGCTGTCCCTTGGCAACTTGGGTTACGTTGGTTCCCGTATGCTTAGCTTATCCGGTGTGCCCTGAGAACGAGATATGTGCAGCTATCGGGATTTGTCGGCACAGCGGGTGGTGTTGCTGGACTTGTTTTACCATTGTCGGAGTTGTCTTGAAGTACCGAGATACCGAGTCTGATCGGAACGTCTTGGGAGGAGGTCTATTCCTTCGTTGACCATGAGAGCTTGTCATGGGCTAAGTTGGGACTCCCCTGCAGGGTTTTGAACTTACGAAAGTCGTGCCCGCGGTTATGGGCAGATGGGAATTTGTTAATGTCCGGTTGTAGATAACTTGAACCTTAATTTAATTAAAATGAATCAACTGAGTGTGTTACCGTGATGGCATCTTCTCGGCGGAGTCCGGGAAGTGGACACGGTGTTGGAGTAATGTTTGCGCAGGTTGTCCTCTAGTTTCTCGCTCGCGCTTTGCCTCCTCTTCTCGCTCTCTTTTGCGTTCAGAATAGCCGCCATATTTGCTAGTCACTTGCTGCAGCTCCCCATATACTTTTACCTTGCCTTACCTATAAGCTTAAATAGTCTTGATCGCGAGGGTGCGAGATTGCTGAGTCCCTGTGGCTCACAGATTACTATTACACCAGATGCAGGGCCTGATGATTCTGCTCCAGGTGACGCGCTTGAGCTCAAGTGGGAGTTCGACGAAGACTCTCAACGTTACTATGTCTCCTTTCCTGATGATTAGTAGTGGTGCCCAGTTGGGGGTGATCGGGACCGTGTCGCATGTTGGGTTCTCTTTTATTTTGGCGTCGTAGTCGGGCCATGAGTGTTTGGATGATGTAATGTTAATTATGTACTTGATTGACGTGGCGAGTGTAAGCCAACTATGTTATCTCCCCTTTTATTACATCTATATTACATGGGATGTTGTGAAGATTGTCTAACTTGCGACATATGCCTTCAATGCGATTATGCCTCTAAGTCGTGCCTCGACACGTGGGAGATATAGTCGCATCGAGGGTGTTACAATAATAGCATGGAACAATCAAAAATTATACATACGTTGGAGACGTATCAACATGCTTCATCATAGTCATATTTCTTTGAATGATCATGTAGTTGACATCATATTTGTGGCATGGCCACCATTCATAATTTTTTATACATGTCACTCTTGATTCATTGCACATCCCAATACACCACCAGAGGCATTCACATAGAGTCATATTTTTTTCTAAGTACCGAGTTGTAATTCTTGAGTTGTAAGTAAATAAAAGTGTGATGATTTTCATTATTAGAGCATTGTCCCATGTGAGGAAAGGATGATGGAGACTATGATCCCCCCACAAGTCGGGATGAGACTTCGGACGAAAAAAGGCCATAAAAAGAGAAGGCCCAAACAAAAAATATAAATAAATGAGAGAAAAAGAGAGAAGGGGCAATGTTACTATCCTTTTTCCACACTTGTGCTTCAAAGTGGCACCATGATCTTTATGATAGAGAGTCTCTTATGTTGTCACTTTCATACACTAGTGGGAATTTTTCATTATAGAGCTTGGCTTGTATATTCCAATGATGGGCTTCCTCAACTTGCCCTAGGTCTTCGTGAGCAAGCAAGTTAGATGCACACCCACTTAGTTTCTTTTGTTGAGCTTTCATACACTTATAGCTCTAGTGCATCCGTTGCATGGCTATCCCTACTCACTCACGTTGATATCTATCGATGGGCATCTCCATAGCCCATTGATACGCCTAGTTGATGTGAGACTATCTTCCTCCCTTTTGTCTTCTCCACAACTACCATTCTATTCCACCCATAGTGCTATGTCCATGGCTCGCGCTCATATATTTGCGTAAAAGTTGAAAAGGTTTGAAAAGGCTAAGTATGAAACAATTACTTGGCTTGTCATCAGGGTTGTGCATGATGGGAGCATTTTGTGTGACAGAAATGAAGCATGGCCAAACTATATGATTTTGTAGGGATGACCTTTCTTTGGCTATGTTATTTTGAGAAGACATAATTGCTTGGTTAGCATGCTTGAAGTATTATTGTTTTTATGTCAATATTAAACTTTTGTCTTGAATCTTTTGGATGTGAAGGATCATGCCACAATAAAGAAATTACATTATGCTAGGTAGCATTCCACATCAAAAATCTTGTTTTTATCATTTACCTACTCGAGGACGAGAAGGAATTAAGCTTGGGGATGCTTGATATGTCTCCAACGTATTATAATTTTTGATTGTTCCATGCTATTATATTATCTGTTTTGGATGTTTAATGGGCTTTAATATGCTCTTTTATATTATTTTTGGGACTAACCTATTAACCGGAGGCCTAGTGCCAGTTTCTGTTTTTTTGCCTATTTCAGTATTTCGTAGAAAAGGAATATCAAACGGAATCCAAACAGAACGAAACCTTCGCGGGGATCTTTTTTGGAATAAACGCAAACTAGGAGACTTAGAGTGGAAGTCTGGAAGTTCGCGAGGCGGCCACGAGGTAGGAGGGTGCGCCCAAGGGGGGTAGGCACGCCCCCACCCTCATGGGCCCCACGGAGCTCCACCGACGTACTTCTTTTGCCTATATATACTCTTATACCCTAAAAACATCCAGGGGAGCCTTGGAACCACTTTTCCACCGCCACAACCTTCTGTACCCGTGAGATCCCATCCGGGCCTTTTCTCACGATCTGTCGGAGGGGGATTCGATCATGGAGGGCTTCTACATCAACACCATAGCCTCTCCGATGATGTGTGAGTAGTTTACCACAGACCTTCGCTCCATAGTTATTAGCTAGATGGCTTCTTCTCTCTCTTTGATTCTCAATACAAAGTTCTCCTCGATGTTCTTGGAGATCTATTCGATGTAATTCTTTTTGCAGTGTGTTTGCCGAGATCCGATGAATTGTGGATTTATGATCAAGTTTATCTATGAACAATATTTGGTTCTTCTATGAATTCTTATATGCATGATTTGATATCTTTGCAAGTCTCTTCGAATTATTGGTTTAGTTTGGCCTACTATATTGATCTTTCTTGCAATGGGAGAAGTGCTTAGCTTTGGGTTTAATCTTGCGGTGTCCTTTCCCAGTGACAGTAGGGGCAGCAAGGCACGTATTGTATTGTTTCCATCGAGGATAAAAAGATGGGGTTTATATCATATTGCTTGAGTTTATCCCTCTACATCATGTCATCTTGCCTAAAGCATTACTCTGTCCTTATGAACTTAATACTCTAGATGCATGATGGATAGCGGTCGATGTGTGGAGTAATAGTAGTAGATGCAGAATTGTTTCAGTCTACTTAACACGGACGTGATGCCTATATTTCATAATCATTGCCTAGATATTCTCATAACTATGCGCTCTTCTATCATGCTCGGCAGTAATTTGTTCACCCACCGTAATACTTGCTGTCATGAGAGAAGCCACTAGTGAAACCTATGGCCCCCGGGTCTCTTTCTTATTATATTGCATCTCTTTTATTATCGCATCTCGTTTACTATTTTGCAATATTTATTTTCCAATATATACAACAAAAATACCAAAAAATATTTACATTACTATCTCTATCAGATCTCACTTTCGTAAGTGACCGTGAAGGGATTGACAACCCCTTTATCGTGTTGATTGCGAGGTTCTTGATTGTTTGTGCAGGTACTAGGTGACTTGCGTGTTATCTCCTACTTGATTGATACCTTGGTTCCAAAAAACCGAGGGAAATACTTACGCTACTTTGCTGCATCACCCTTTCCTCTTCAAGGGAAAACCAACGCATGCTCAAGAGGTAGCAATGCTAAGGACAAATATTGGACTCTTCATTTCTATTTTAGTTCCAAGATCACATTGAGTCCATAGGAAAGCCAATACTATTAAAAGGGGATGAGGTGTTGCTTAATGGTCTACTTGCTCAAAATGCTTAGTGATATGCTCCAAAGCCCTCAACCATCTTCTCAAATCCAAACATGTCCTAAAACTAAAAGTCAAACTCGGCCCCACCGATTTGATTCATACGGCGCCACTAAGTTCAGTTGACATAGACATTGCCACAAACCCTAATCAGTTCAGTTTTACCGATAGGGATCTCGGTCTCACCGAGATGGGACTGCAAACTCTCTGTTTCCTTTCGTAATGTTTCGGTCTCACCGAAATGAGCAATCGGTCCCACCGAGTCCACAGTGCAAACTCTCTGTCTCTCTTTCGTAACGTTTCGTTATCACCGAAAGGAGCGAGTGGTCCCACCGAGTTTGCCTGACCAACTCTCTGTTTGCTTGCTACTGAAATCGGTCTCACCGAGTTGAAGTAACCGGTCATCCCGAGATCAAGTTTTGCCCTAACCTTAGCTCATCGGTCCCACCGAGTTGATCATGTCGGTCCCACCGAAAATCCTAACGTTCACATTTTGAACTGAATCGGTCTCACCGAGTTCACACATTCGGTCTAACCGAGTTGGCTCTTTTGTGTGTAACAGTTAGATTTTGTGTGGAGGATATATATACCCCTCCACTCTCCTCTCCATTTGTGAGAGAGCCATCAGAACGTGCCTACACTTCCAGCATTCATTTTTTGAGAGAGAACTACCTACTCATGTGTTGAGACCAAGACATTCCAATCCAACCACAAGAACCTTGATCTCTAGCCTTCCCCAAGTTGCTTTCCACTCAAATCATCTTTCCACCATAGCCAAATCTGTGTGAGAGAGTTGAGTGTTGGGGAGACTATCATTTGAAGCACAAGAGCAAGGATTTCATCATCAACACACCATCTATTACCTTTTGGAGAGTGGTGTCTCCTAGATTGGTTAGGTGTCACTTGGGAGCCTCCATCAAGATTGTGTAGTTGAACCAAGGAATTTGTAAGGGCAAGGAGATCGCCTCCTTCGTGAAGATCTACCCAGGTGAAGCAAGTCCTTCGTGGGCGATGGCCATGGTGGGATAAACAAGGTTGCTTATTCGTGGACCCGTCGTGGGTGGAGCCCTCCGTGGATTCACGTAACTGTTACCCTTCGTGGATTGAAATCTCCACCAACGTGGATGTATGATAGCACGACCTATCGGAACCATGTCAAAAATCTCCGTGTCTGCATTGTGTTTGCCTTTCCATAGCCCTTCCTTTACCTTCATATGCAATGTTTTACATTCCGCTGCTATACTCTTAGAATTGCATGTGTAGGTTGATTGCTTGACTTGTGTTAAGTTGTTAAAATCTGCCAAGAATTAAAATGGGGAAAAGACTAGATTTTTATTTGGTCAAGTAGTCTAATCACCCCCTCTAGACCTACTTTCGATCCTACAAGTGCCCTCCAAGTCAAGTGGAGGGTCCTCCCCCTTAGGGTTTCCCTTCCCCTAGGCGCATGGGCCTCTTTGGGGCTGGTGCCCCTGGCCCAATAAGGCTAGGACGCCCCCTACAGCCCATGAATTCCCTAGGTGCTGGAGGGACCCTTCCAGACTCCTCCGGAACCCATCGGAGCCTTCTAGAAGCTTCCCTGTAAAACCCAAAACTTTTTCGGTACCCAAAATATGACTTCCCATATACAAATATTTACCTCCGGACCATTCTGAAGCTCCTCGTGACATCCGGGATATCATCCGGGACTCCGAACAACATTCGGTCACCAATGTGAATATCCCAAATACTACTCTAGTGTCACCGAACGTTAACCGTGCGGACACTACGGGTTCGAAAATCATGTGGACATGACCGAGACACCTCTCCGATCAATAACCCATAGCAGGACCTGGATGCCCATATTGGTTCCCACATATTCCGTGAAGATCTTTATCGGTCGAACCATGATGACAAGGATTCAATCAATCCCGTATGCAGTTCCCTTTGTCTAGCGGTATGTTACTTGCCCGAGATTCGATCGTTGGTATCTCCATACCTAGTTCAATCTCGTTACCGGCCAGTCTCTTTACTCATTCCATAATACAAGATCCCATGACTAACTCCTTAGTCACATTGCTTGCGAGCCTGTTGTGATGTTGTATTACCGAGTGGGCCCTGAGATAACTCTCCGTCACACGGAGTGAGAAATCCCAATCTTGATCCATGCCAACTCAACAGACACCCTCAGAGATACCTGTAGAGCATCTTTATAGTCACCCAGTTATGTTGTGACGTTTGATACACACAAGGTATTCCTTCGGTGTCAGGGAGTTGCATAATCTCATGGTCTTAGGAATAGATGCTTGACATGAAGAGAACAGTAGCAATAAACTAATACAATCAAATGTTATGCTTACGGTTGGGTCTTGTCCGTCACATCATTCTCTTAATGATGTGATCCTGTTATCAAATGACAACTCATGTCTATGGTTAGGAAACCTTAACCATCTTTGACCAACGAGCTAGTCTAGTAGAGGCTCACTAGGGACACGTTGTTGTCTATGTATCCACACATGTATCTAAGTTTCTGATCAATACAATTCTAGCATGGATGATAAACGATTATCATGAACAAGGAAATATGATAGTAACCAATTTATTATTGCCTATAGGGCATATTTCCAATAGAAACATTAGAAGCCAAATATTGCAGCCGGACAAATCACGAGACAAAAGGTCAAAGGGACCTTTCGTCCCAGCAATTTGCCAGACTATCCAGGCACAACATCGCTAGACCGTCCAACGGCTGGAACATTACTTTGTGTCATGTGCTGACTTGAGCCAGTGTCAGCAGTCATACTGTATGGGCAGTTTTCTGCCGGATTGTCTAACAGTCTGTTTTCTACACCATACAACTAGTTCTCTCTTGTCGTCCCTTCACCACTCTATGGAGGGGTTGACCAGCACTTCAAACACAACCCTATATGGAAGGTTTCCTCTCATACTCCCTACACCAAATCGAATATTTTCTTGGAGATTCTTGAAAGATTTCACCCAAACATTAATGTTGAAGATTTCGACCAAAGCAAGTCACGAATTGAGCAAGTATTGATCATTTTCTGTTGTTCTTGTTACTCCTGGAGGTTGGAGTCTTATATGTGGCAGGAGTCTTCGGTGAGGAATCAACTTGTTATTTCCCCCCATAAAGTTTGTGAAGGTTTGGAGACCGTCTCAATATCAGAAGGTGATTGATGGCACGTAGGGGTAGCGGCACGCAGATAGTCGACCGCCGATCTGGCCAAGATTTGTAAACTTGTTTGTGTATGTAGGTTATTTGTGTTCGTATAATGTTCATTATATGTGTGTAATGCATTTGTAAATCGGGGCGGTATACTTGTTGATGTGTGGTAGGGTACTCTGGTGGGGCATCGCCTAAACACTGGATTACATAATGTAACATAGACAAATAGCATGCATGAGCAAAAACGATTCATCCTGCCCATTCTTCGTGTTGTTTTTGTTGCTTGTTGTCTATTCTTGTACTCCCCTATTCTCATGCAAGAGCAATCATCTTTTACCAGCATTTTAGTAGAAGAAAGAGTAGACATTAGTTTCTTTTTTAGCGATTGAAGGACATCAACAATATCAACAAGAGGAGCAAAGTTTTATCTAAAGATTTTGCTTAAAATGTTGGTTCTTCTTGTATATTTGGTCTGCATAGTTGTTTGTTGCTCTAGACCTCCTTAATATATCTAATACTTGTTGAATCTCAATGTTGATGTTTATGTTGCTACCTATGTGTTATTCTACTCGCTTGTTTTCTTCGAAGAACCCCGTTGTTAGACATATTAAGTTTGTGTAGCATGAAATATTTTGATCTGAAATCTTACAACGTAATAAAAATGGCGCTAGTGCCTTTGTGCATGTAAAAAGTATTGCATTAAGTTACTGGGACCGAAACTTAATATTCTGACACTTAACGGGTTAGTTCATTTTAAAGAAACTTAATTAATTCATCATTTTGACTTATTTCTTAGTTCAACTTTATATTAATAATATTACAACGATCCTCGTGATATTAATAATATTACAATGATCCTTATGTGCAGTTCTTTCAATTAAAATGAAAAAGATACCTGTAGTTACGTGTACTTAAAAAGTATTGTGTTAAGTCACTAACAGTGAAACTCACTGTTATGAGATTGTATTAGTAACTTATAAACTTCTGTCACTTAATGGATATATAATTTCATTTTATTATTAAATTTAGTTCATTAGATTACAATGGAAAAAAGTAATAATGGCAACGTAGACACCGGTTATTACTGGTCACACCAGTTATTACTAATTACATGTGTTGAGTTTTGTTTCATAAAACTTAATACTGAACTATTAGTTTTCTGTTTACTTATTTTTAGGTTGTTGATATAACATGTCATCTAGATCCAATTATCCAGTCTTGTGTTAAGTCACTGCCACTGAAACCTACTATTATGAGATTGTATTAGTAACTTAACTTCTGTCTTCCCGCAAAAAAAACTTAACTTCTGTCACTTAATGGATATATAATTTCGTTTTGTTTATTAAATTTAGTTCATTAGACTCTGATGAAAAATTTAATAATGCTAATGCAGACATCAATCATTACTAATCACCTGTTATGAGTTTGTTTAAGTTGTACTAAAGGAGAGCCAATTAATATGGATTGGGGGGAATACTAGAATATTTGTTTTCTGTTTTCTTACTTTTAGGTTGTTGATACAACATGTCATCTAGATCCAGTTATTCTGTAACTATGTCATTGATCAAGGAAGAGGGTGCCCTGGGCGACATCATGTTCTGCCGTCGAGGAAGACCGAGGATAAGGTCGCCGACCACTACAGCGGAGATGGCAGGTCCGGCGTCCTCATCATCCGTCTCTCTTCTCTCATCCGAGAATGACCGTATCGTGCTTTTACAGGGGTAGCAGAAGTTCATGCTCACTGCTGGAAAACGGAAAACAATTTATCGCATTCATTTTTTTAACAACGAGTAGGAGAAAGTGAAAGAATTGAAGACTCTCCCCCTCCAAAACCCGTGTCAGAGATGAGCGTAAGTTACGGAGGAGCTGTTGAGGCGATCGGGGGGCGACCGCGGGGCAATTCCGGCCTGCTCGCACCTCCGCTGAGTGGATCTGAATCAAAAGAGGAAGGACAGTAATATGAATCGAAGGAGTACTCTCCCAGCAAGGGAAATCCGCGGGGATCGCGTACCGTACGGATCGGATCAGATGATTTTGGGCAAAGGTATGTCTTACAGCAGATAGATAGGAAGAATACCCTAGTGATCCGGAGAGGAGATTGCATGGATGTGTATAAGAAGGATGTCAGATCAAAAATGCAGAAATTGAGGGAGAATCTGGATTGCATACCAGGGAAACCGGATAAAGGGGGACTAGTTAAGTCGGTCGATCCACCGGGCAAATTACTGGACAGAGATATAAAATTTGTCCAAATGTAAAGGATTCGGTAGATATGAGGATCGGGGGGAGCAGGGATATAAAGGAGGATGTAGAAGTGTACTCCCCTCACCATTTCCATCCCATCCTGACCTCGAAAAAATCCCAACTCATGGCGGAGAACAATCCTTTGAAGAACAAGCAGCCGATGGACCAGAGCGAGGAGGTAGCCTCGAACGGCAAGGCTGGCCTGGGAACAAGGCCAATGGAGCGTGGTGGCTCGTCCCAGGGCGGGGACGACCTGTACCGCACTCCGGGAGCCTATGGGGGGCAGAACCCTCAGATCTCACAGCGCGTTTGGTTGTTTAAGGGAAAGGGATTGGGAATTTATGAGAGGGAGTTGCCTGAGGGATTAGGCTTGGCAAGTGGACTATTAGTCCTAATCCCACGTTTGGTGTGGGGTGGGAATTATATGTGGGAATAATTCTAATGAACAATGGAGAAAGAATGGGACACGCAAATGTTGAAACAAAATTGTAACATGTGAAGGCAAAAAAAGAGTAGAAAGGGGAAATAGATCTGCATCGGTCTGTAAAGGAAAGATAAACGAATCAAACTTTGTTACGTAGCAAAATCAGATGGGCTACACGCTGCTGGGTGCCCCTCTTGCATGAGATGTGCTCGTGCTTGGCATTGCATCTGCAGATTAGTAAGCAGTTAGAGCTGGCCGATTTATTTGGAGGAAAAATGATGTCGCTGCAAGTAGGATTTCCGTGGAGTTTTTTTCTTTCTTTGCGGGAGGTGGGTCAATAAATCTGTAACAATTTTCTTCTAGGCGTCAACTCCCATTCCTTCACGGAATTACCAGGGTCCACCCAAGGAAGAGATTGATGGGAGTTGGGCCTCCTAATTCCCCTTCCCCTTCCCTTGTTAATTCCCAAGTCCATGAACCAATCAAGAGATTTTTAGTCCCAGCCACCTTAAATTCCCATTCCCTAGCTCCAACTCCCCCCAAACAAACAGGCTATCAAGGTACGGCAATGCTGCTTTGGTGGTGACTCCAGTGCTTCCAGTGGATATGAGGGAACAAGCAGCGAACATGGTGGCCCTCGATCTCTCCAAGGAGAGGGTCATCATGCGTTCCAGGTGGATTGTGATAGGCCTGTTTTTCTCCATGCAATTGTTCAGTGTAGGGGGCCTCTTTCAGGAGCTGAGGAATAAGTGGGGGTTGAGGGGACGCCTCAACTACTCACCGCTCAAGAACAACAGATTCCTCCTCGAGTTCGAGCGTGAGGGGGACCTTCGATTCATCCTCAATAATGTCCCTTGGACATACAAAGGGGACCCATTCCTGATGGTGGCTGTGGATGGAGGTGCAAGGCCAGGCGATGTGGTGGCCGCGCATATGCCTATCTGGGCACGCATCCTCGATGCCCCCCCCCAATCATGTTCTTCGAAAAGGTAGCACGTAAGTTGGGCAGCGAGCTCGGGGAAGTTCTTGAAGTGGATGCTGATAGGGAAGGAAGGATATGGGGAGAGTCTATTAGAATTAGGATAAATCATGATGTTGATGTTCCACTGGTTAGCAAGCCAGAGTTCCATGATTATGGGGAGAATGTGATGTACCGTCTCAATGTTAAATATGAGAGGCTTCCCCATTTCTGTAGTTTTTGTGGGCATCTTGGGCATGGCCAATGCGAATGTAAGCTGCCGGCGCACCTCCAAAAGATTAGGTTCTCGGCAGCGTTGTGTGCCTCCCCGTTCAAGAGAAGCACAATGAGAGGGGGCTTCGTGGTGCCGGAGGCGGCCAGTGCGAGGAGGTTCTTGCACTTTGAGTCTGAAAATGTAGGAGTGGCGCAGTTAGCGCCAGCGAAGCTTGCTGCAGACAGGTACACAGAAGTACCCGAAGACGTGCTTGCCGACCCCTTGGTTCAGGAGGCGATTGCAGCAGTCAGCGCCATCAGACTGAGTACTAGAGGAGAGGAAAGGGTTGCTGAAGCAAAGGCGGGTAAGATGAATATGCAGATTGACAACGCAACAAGGGGCACTGTTGGTGATGCAGACAACATGGTGGACGAGTTCGCGATCACTGGGAGACTGGGCGAGGGAGACGGTGCTTAGACCCCGGCTTTTCCACCGGGTTTTGAGCATGTTTCCAAGCCGGGTGGAGCGACGATCAAAGGCCAGGCTTAGTCAGGGCTCGCGCAAAAGGCAAAATTAGGGCCAGAAGGGGCAAAACCCGGGCTACCAGCGGTGCAGGGCGACACAGGAGTGTAACGCCCGGGTAATTAAGCTACAGTGAACCTCTGCTAATGATAACACATCACTTCGATTACTATTGCCAATCGCGCGTTAGTTTGAAACCGATACAAATTCAAATTCAAAAATGGCAACCGACAAAAGTTTTCAAAAATTAAAACTAAAATGTTCTGGATGTGACAAATAATTCATAAGTAATATTGGTGGAGAAACCAAGCCTTTATAAAATGTTTAAATGCATTGAACTAAACAAAACAGTAGCAAAAAAATTATTTAAATGATTTTAAAATAATAAACAGTTACAAACTATTTTGTTTTAGGTGCGAGGCTAATTGTGGTAGGGGCATAAGTATTGATGCTCTTTTAGGTACAACTTTGTATTTTATAAAAAGAACATTAAATAAAAAGAAAGGCAGGACAGTAAACTAAAAAAAGGGATTGAAAGCCCCCTCCCTCTTGGTCGTAGCCCAACTGGCCACCAAGCAGCCAACAAGCCTGTAAGTGCATCTAGTGCCACCCCTAGTTGGTTTTGGAGTATTGACGACAAACCTAGTTGAGGGACTAATGTGTTTGTGAGAATTGCAGGATAACACAGGTAGAAGTCCCTTATTGATTCGGTTTTCCTACCAGAGATGGCCCCTAAAAATGTATGAAGACATTGAAGTCAAAGGTGGTATATGAAGATATTCACATTGAAGACTATGACAAGAGAAGACACCACATGAAGCCTATGGAGCTCGAAGACTTAGATCTTTCGTAGTTCTCTTTCTTCTGTGTTGAGTCATAGGAACCACCGTACTGTTAAGTGGGGTCCAAGAGAATCAGTCAGAATGACTGAAGTGATGCTTAAACAAAACCTATGTCTTCGAGTGAAGACTTTGAGAGCGAATCTTGTCCAGAGTCGGGCAAGTCAGCTTTGCTTGAAGCACAAGTAAAGTTACCGTGTGAGTTTGAAATCTGACCCTTGGAACACGTGTTAGTTCCTTAGTGACCCAGTGTCATTTCGGATAAATCAGGTCGGGTTGCCAAGTGGCTATAAATATCCCACCCCCTACAACCATAAACGGTTGGCTGCTCAGATTCAGAGTACGACTTTTGTCGTTTGAGAGCAACCCACCTCGAAGCCTTTGAGAGAGAATTCCTTGCGAGGATAAAGCCCTAACCACCCAGAGCCAAAGAGAATTAGGCATCACTTAAGTCTTCTTGTCTGTGTGATCTGAAGACTTATTACACTTGAGGACTGTGCATCCTCCAGCCGGTTAGGCGTCGCGTTCTGAGCATCCAAGAGACATTGTGGATTGCCGGTGAACGAAGTATGTGAAGGTTTGGGAGTCTACCTTGAAGACTTACCCGAGTGATTGGGCGAGGTCTGTGTGACCTTAGCTCAAGGGTAATATGGTGAGGACTGGGTGTCCTGAGCTGCGTGTTCAGGACTGGGTGTCCGGGACTGTGTGTCCTAAGATTTAAATACCTAGCCGCCCTAACCAGACGTACAGTTGTCACAGCAACTGGAACTGGTCCAACAAACCATTGTCTTCAGCGAGTCACTGGTTTCATCTTCCCTTCCCTTTACTTACTGTTACTCCTTGTGAAGTCATTGTATGTTCGCACTATCTTTTGTCTTCATTGAGTGACTGCGTGTTCTGTGTGGCTTCACAATATCTTCCTACCTGATCCTTACTACATTGCTGCTATTAGTCATTGTGCTTTCACTCTATTGAATACTTGACTATGGCTTGCCTAGTGTACTCTACCTTCCGCTGCAGGGTAATAGGTTTATTTCTATCGTTTGTCTTCATAACTTCCACGTTTTGAAGATTTTCATAAAAATCGCCTATTCACCCCCCCTCTAGTCGATATAATGCACTTTCAATTGGTATCAGAGCAAGGTGCTCCTTGTTCTATGTGATTCGGTTTAACCACCTGGAGCTATGTCGACTGCATGGGACAACTAAAGTCTCCGCTGCGTGCCCCGTCTTCGATGGAACTGAATATCCCTACTGGAAGAATAGGATGCGCATGCATCTTGAAGCCATTGACATCGACCTATGGTATGTCGTCAAGAACGGCGTTCCCAAGGCTGGAGAAGGTGTCACTGTTGCTGATGTCAAGAAGTTCGTTCAACTAGACTCTACTGCCAAGAATATCATCTGTGGTCATCTGACCAAAGGACAGTATGGCCGTGTGAGTGCTTTGGAAACATCTAAACTGGTCTGGGACTGGCTCTCTAAGGTCAATGAAGGCGTCTCAACCCAGAGAGATCAGAGAATCAGTGTCCTTCGCAACCTCTTCAACTGCTTCAAGCGAAATGACAATGAGAATGTCCAGCTCACATTTGACCGACTCACTGACATCACAAATGAGCTTCAAGCCCTTCGCGCTACTGAGATCACCAAACATGAAGTCGTCAAGACACTACTGAGATCACTTGATAGTTCGTTTGACACCCTAGCCCTGATGATTCAAGAACGTCCTGATTTCAAGACACTCGATCCGTCTAACATACTTGAGAGGCTCAACACACATGAGTTTCAGCTTTCTGAGAAAAGAGATATCTACGGTCCAAACTATGGGCGAACTCGTGCCTTGAAGGCGAAAGATGTCTCCTCATCTGAAGAAGAATCTGACAGCAGTTCGGATGATCCTGAAGACATTGGAAGGGAACTTGCTATGCTTGTGAAGAAGTTCCAAAAATTCACCAAGAAGAAAGGTTTCGGAAAGTCTTCTCGATCAAGCTCAAGGAATGATGAAGCTTCTGCTCATGACTACAAGAAGTAAACATGTCACAAGTGCAAGAAACCTGGCCACTTCATCTCTGAGTGTCCACAGTGGGACAATGAGAACAAAAAGAAGAAGAAGAGCAAGGAATATGACTCTGACGACAAGAAGAAGAAGAAATACTCAAAGTCTTCTTCCAAGTCTTCCTCAAAGTCTTCATCACACAAGAAGAGCTCATCTGGCAAGGCACGTGCGTTTGTTGGCAAGGAAATGGATTCAGAGGAGGAGTCCGCTTCTGAGGAGGTGGAGGTGGAGTCTGAGGAGGAGTCCAATTCAGGCGTCGCAAGTCTGGCTACAGCATACGTTGCCAAGTCCATCTTCAACACTGAAGACAATGACTTCATCACCGACACCAATGCAAATGACAAGGACTACTCCGCTTCTACCTACTACTTCATGGCACGCGGTGCCAAGGTAAACACACGCACTACTCACTATCAAACATCTAGTGACGATGACTCTGATTGTGGTTCAAAACCCAGCTACAAAACACTTGCTAAAATTGCAACTGAACAACAGAAAGCTATGGAACATATTCAAAAACTGTTAGACAGAAGCGATGATCTGTTAGGTGCTGAAATGACTCGATCTGAATCCTTAATTGAAGACATAAAAAATCTTCACGTTAAGTATGAGGAACTTGAAAGTCGTCATGAAACTCTCTCAACAACTCATGAAAAGCTTTCCTATGATTATCTTCAAAGGAAGCAAGATCTTGAGAAATTGAGAGCGGCTCATGAAGATCTTCAAAAGGAAAACGAGTCACTTCGCGCCAAACAGATCAGTTCCGCTCAGGAAGGATTTGAACCACCATGTCTTAAATGCATTGAGCGTGATAATGCTACTTTTGTTGCTGAATGTTCTACTGCTACTATTGTTGCAATATCTTCAACTGTTGATGTGGTAACTAACCCCTCTGCTGAGGATACCACTGCTATTGCTGATGAGAATGCTAGGTTGAAGACATTGCTTGAAACAGGGATGTACAAAAGTCTTAAAGGGCATCAGACACTATTGATGTCCTCAAAAAGCAGATTCTGAACCGAAACCCGGGGAAAGAGGGTGTTGGGTTCGTAAGGAAAATGAATGCTGATGGCTCTTACTGGAAACCTGAGCAGTAACCCAAAACCACGTGGGTTGCTGCAAAGGAACCTTCAGCAGATCCATCCAATCTATCTGGCTTCACTTGTGCTAACCCCATTATCATTGATGAATCCCTTGATGCAAACTATAAACTGTTTAAGAATCAGAATGGTGAAGTGTTTGCCAGGTACATTGGTACTAACTGCAGGAATGGACCGCCTATGAAGAAGATCTGGGTTCCGAAAAGGTGTCTGGAGAATCTTCCTATGAATGTCATCATGACACCTCACGTGAAGAAGACAAACCTCAGACCAAAGGCTTCATACGGTCCAAAGGCTTCATACATATAGAGGACTCACCTGAGTCGCACTAACGCAAATGTTTTGCAGGGAAACCATACTGAGGCATATGAATATGAGAGCGGTTCATCAAACCGCCATGTTCATAAGACCAAGAACTATTCTGCTTATTCTTATGAGTACTATTGTCCGCCTGCAAGACTGTTTGATAGGGCTCCAAAGCCAAAGTTCTCAGATGCTGCACTTAGACTTATTGCTTCTAAGCCACCCTTGAAGATGTGGGTGGCTAAGAAAGCTTAACTCTCTTTTGCAGGGAAAGGTCTCCAGCAGAAAACCAAAATCGTCTGACGCTATTGCTGGGGACCTTAAACATCTTGTAGGGCGCAAGATCAAATGCCCGAATGGTCTTACTATGTACTTCATTCCTGAATCGCTTGCTACTCTCCCTATTCGTCCTAATCTGGATCTAAGCTTTCATAACCCACTGGTTCGTCAAATGTTTTTGCTTCACAATGCTCTTCGTGAAGCCTATCCCCCTAACTGCACTATAGGGTACGACACCAGCGTCTTCAGAATGGATTATTGATAGTGGGTGTACAAATCACATCACTGGCAAAAGAAGCCTTCTTATGGACTCAACCTTACGTCCATCCGACAAGAGCCACATCACATTTGCTGACACTGGTAAAAGTAAGGTATTGGGTCTAGGTAGAGTTGCAATCTCAAGGGATCAACACATGGATAAAGTCATGCTTGCTGAATCCCTTGGCTTCAACTTAATGTCTGTCTCAATGCTTTGCGCTTTAAACATGATCGTGATATTTGGAAAATATCGTTGCCTTGCTCTAATGGAATCTGACAAGTCTCTAGTATTTAAAGGGTATCGAAAAGATGATTTGTACGTGGTAGATTTCTCAGCAGGACCACAACTTGCCGTATGTCTTCTAGCAAAAGCTTCAGAATGTTGGCTCTGGCATCGGAGGCTTGGGCATGCTGGCATGAGGAACCTCCACACCCTGGCAAAGAAGAAGCATGTCATAGGCATCGAGGGCGTCTAGTTCAAGAAAGATCACTTATGCAGTGCCTGTGAGGCAGGAAAGATGACGAGGGCCAAACATCCCTCGAAGACAATCATGACCACTACTCGACCCTTCGAACTGCTTCACATGGATCTTTTCGGTCCCACTCATTACTCAACTCTTACTACTACTACTTGTCTCTATGGCTTTGTCATTGTTGATGATTATTCTAGATATACTTGGGTGCACATAATCCTTTACAAGACTGAAGTGCAGGATGTCTTCAGACGCTTCGCCAATCGAGCAATGAACAACTATGGCGCCAAGATAAAGCATATCATAAGTGACAATGGAACTGAATTCAAGAACACTGGCCTTGATACATATCTTGATACCTTGGGCATCACACATGAATTCTCAGCCCCGTACACGCCACAGCAGAATGGGGTCGTCGAACGCAAGAACAGAACACTCATTGAGATGGCCAGAACGATGCTAGATGAATACAAGACTCCAAGAAAATTCTGGCCTGAAGCCATTGATACTGCATGCCATACAATCAATCGTGTTTATCTTCACAAGCTTCTGAACAAGACATCTTATGAGCTCCTTACTGGCAAGAAGCCAAATGTCAGTTACTTCAGAGTATTTGGCGCCAGGTGCTGGATCAAGGACCCACATCACACCTCAAAGTTTGCACCAAAAGCACATGAGGGTTTTATGCTTGGATATGGAAAGGATTCGCACTCCTACAGAGTCTTCAATCTCTTTCATTACAAAGTGGTTGAAACAGTGGATGTGCGGTTCGATGAGACCAACGGTTCATAAAGAGAGCAACTGCCAAATGTGCTAGATGAAGTTCCATCCAGTGAATCGATCAAGCTAATGGGAACTAGAGAAAGTATACCTTCTGAAGCTCATCCTGAAGAAGAACTTATCATCTCAGCACCTGATCAACATGAAGACAATACTCAGCCTGAAGACATTCCTTCTAACAACGATAATGATCAGCAAGAGCAAAATCTTCGCCCTGTACATCCTCGTGTTGCTAATGAAGTGCAGATTGAAAGAATAATTGATAGCATCAATGCACCCGGTCCACTCACTCATTCAAGGGCAACTCAGCTAGCAAATTTCTGTGGGCACTTCGCATTCGTCTCAATAACAGAACCCAAGAAAGTTGAAGAAGCCTTCATGGAACCTGAATGGATTCAAGCTATGCAAGACGAGCTTCAACAGTTTGAGCTGAATAATGTATGGGAACTGGTCAAGCGTCCCGGTCCTCGGAAGCACAACATAATAGGCACCAAATGGATATACCGCAACAAGCAAGATGAGCATGGTCAAGTTGTCAGAAACAAAGCCCGTCTCGTTGCTCAATGATATACTCAAGTGGAAGGCATTGACTTCGATGAAACATTTGCTCCTGTGGCTAGACTTGAAGCCATACGCATACTGCTGGCATATGCAGATCATCACAACATACTTCTTTATCAAATGGATGTGAAGAGCACCTTCCTCAATGGCAAGATTGAACAAGAAGTGTATGTTGCACAACCTCCTGGCTTTGAAGATCCAAAACATCCTGACATGGTATACAAGCTCAACAAGGCACTGTATGGCCTCAAACAAGCCCCTCGGGCCTGGTACGACACACTCAAATACTTCCTGAAGAGCAAAGGCTTCATACCTGGTTCTCTCGACCCCACTCTCTTCACGAAGACATATGATGGTGAACTATTTGTGTGCCAAATATATGTGGATGACATTATCTTCGGCTGCACCAATCAGAAGTACAGTGAAGAGTTTGGATATATGATGCAAGAGCAATATCAAATGTCTATGATGGGAGAGCTGAAGTTCTTTCTCGGTCTTCAAATACGACAGCAACGCAACAGCATCTTCATATCTCAAGAGAAGTATCTCAAAGATTGCCTGAAGAAGTTCAGTATGCAAGACTGCAAAGGCTTCACGACGCCAATGCCAGCCAAGCATCATCTGGGTCCTGACGACAATGGTAAAGAGTTCGATCAAAAGATATACCGCTCCATGATTGGTTCTTTACTTTATCTATGTGCATCTAGGCCAGATATTATGCTTAGTGTTTGCATGTGTGCTCGATTTCAAGCGGCACCAAAGGAGTCGCATCACTTAGCTGTGAAGCGAATTCTTCGATATTTGGCTCACACCCCAACTCTAGGATTATGGTATCCAAAGGGCTCAGAGTTTGATCTGGTTGGATTCTCGGATGCTGATTATGCTGGTGACAAAGTTGATCGCAAGTCTACATCAGGCACATGTCACTTTCTAGGACGATCACTTGTATGTTGGTCTTCAAAGAAGCAGAACTGTGTATCTCTCTCCACTGCTGAATCTGAATACATTGCTGCTGGATCTTGCTGCGCTCAGCTTCTGTGGATGAAGCAAATGCTCAAAGACTATGGTATTCATCTGAAGCAAGTGCCACTCTACTGCGACAACGAAAGCGCCATCAAGATTACCAACAACCCAGTTCAGCACTCGAAGACAAAGCACATTGAAATTCGTCATCACTTTCTCAGAGATCATGTTGTGAAGGAAGATATTGATATCATACACATCAACACTGAAGAGCAATTGGCAGATATCTTCACCAAGCCCTTGGATGAGAAGAGATTTTGCAAGTTACGGTGTGAGCTAAATATCCTGGAATCCTCAAATGTCCTGTGATCAGGCACACATCCTAACCCTTATGTATATTGATGACTTAGATGTGGAACACACGAAGTAAAGTATATCTTCAATCAATGAAGACATACATTCTAAGTGTGAATACATTAATGTGGAATTTGACTTCGGAGCGCCACGATAATTGTGCGTCGTGTCTGGGTCTAATACTTCCTATACGGTGGGTAACGCCACCACCAAATGTTCTATTTTGAAGTGTTTCACTCATGGCGTTACCTTGCTATGTCTTCACATTTGGTTTGGCTTCAATCTCAACATGTGTTCATGATTATCTTCACTATGTTGATTATATATATACTAGTGTTCTGTCCTCTACAGCATTCACTTATAGCTATGTCTTCTTGTTGAATCTTTTGAACTAAGTGAATGTCATCGGACCCTAACCTCTCTATGCTATCTATCTCAAACTCTATCTCTCCAAATCATATGCATTCTATTGAAACTGTCGAATGTCTTCTCTGCGTCCTTGTCAGCAGAAGATACAAAGACAAACCTTAAGTCCACTTTCAATGCTCATTCCTCCACATGTAACCCGGAGAAGTAGGAACGACCACCCGACAATCCAGGCGTGCGTGGGATGTGGAACAAACCCCAAAATTTTGCATAATGGCCACGTGTTCCTCAGATGCGAATTGCCAGGGGCACCTGTGTAATAACGCAGTGCCGCCCCTGCACCTATAAATACAGACTTCACGGCGGTCATTATCTCTTCTTCCACTCTCGCACGAACCCTAGCGCCACCGCTAGCCCTCGACGACGCCGGCGACGAAGCGCTTCGCTGTCGCAACCTCTCTGACGCCGTCTTCACGCCAACCGCGGACATTGTCCTCTTCGCCGTCGCCGTAGGTGTCCTCCCTCGCCAAGTTAGGGCACGGAAGATTGAACTGCTCGGCCTCATCTTCCACTCTGTCTAGCAGTTCTTAGTGTGGTAAATAAAATTTCCTTTTTACGGCACCGTTGATCCTATGGCTTTGTCACTTTCTACCACAAGCAGTTTCTATTCACACAAGTTAGATCTCTCTCATACTGCATCTCATAACATGCCTAGTATATTCACTTATGCTTCACAAAGTAGTTAGATTCCTCACTTGTACTGATCTCTGGATTCGTACAAATCTGGAACCAACTCCTTATCTATGAGTGAATGTCTTCGCACGATGAGGTCAATGTCTTCTAAACTGTTTTATATTCAAAATCTTCTGAGAATGCATATGACCTCTTCCCCTTCCCTCGCACCTTAATGCTGTCACAGGTACATGTCCGTGGGAGAATCCCTTGGTTCTCAGTCTGCATTCATTTGCAGAATTCTTACAACATCATATAAATTCTCCCGAAGCAAGTTCCTGTTTGTCCAGCAAGCGAAAATCTTTGAAGCCTTTGAACGTGTTGAAGCCTTTCAGTTTAAAGTTCATGGCTTCAGAGAAATCAGCAAGGAAGGGTGGCAGAAAGCGTCGTGGAGAAACACCTAGAGATCTGCCAGATGACCTCTCAGAACTGTACAAGACAGATCCTGAAGAGGATTACAATCAGCGCAAGACCCGAATCCAATGGATTCGAAGATATTGGGCAGAACAATGGTTCAAATACCGATTTGTAACCCAGGAATATGCTGAGAAAAATGCCATCAAGAGATCGTGGGGAGACATCCTATACAAGAATCTTCAACCCAGGTCCAGAGATGAAGCCATTGAACAAGGCTTCTATCCCTGCATGGTCCGTGGGCCACAGCCTGTTGATGCACACCCATCGTCGCTACTATGGTGTCATGACGACATTCTGTTCAAGCGCAACTTCCAGTTTGCCCAGAACTCAGCGAAGCAAAACAAGAAGACATTGGGACTAGACTTCAACCCTGGTCCCTCAGCTCCAAGGGCTGATGGCACACGAGATGCAGAACCCAATGTCGTCGGTCCTTTCTACAACCTTGAAGGCCTCATCACCCATATCTTGGTTCAAGGGACTGCAGTGAATGAGCCTGAAGCTGATGCTAAATCAGATGAAGCGCCTGCAGCACCGAAGCCAAAGAAGCAGCCAAAAGCTTCAAAGCCTGCCTCTGCTCCAAAACTCTCACGAGCGAAGCCACTGGCAACTGCACCTCCTGAAGACAATGCGCAGTCTGAAGATTTGTCACGCATCTCCAAGCCCCAGAAGGTCAAGATGCCTCTGCCACACACCGGCCAAGAGCTAATAGCTGCTGCCATTCTGCGCAATGATGCCATTGATCTGTCAAGTGATGAAGATCTTGCAGATGACGCTCTTGAGCAACTCATCAAGAGCAAAGAAGAAGCAGAAATCTTCAATGATCTGCCTCTCTTTGATGTAACCATCATCCACAACTTCATTGATGAGTGGTTTGACACGCCAAACATCAGCTTCGAAGATCTGCAACTACCCATTGGCCTCAGTGTCGCCTTCCATGGCGCCATTGCTTCAGAGCTAGCTATCGCCCAGCGCATTGTTGAACTGAAGCAGAAGATTGACTTTGAGAAATCTCAGTTCAAGAAGCATATGGCCAAGCTCAGCGTGCAAGAGGTGAAGAACTTCAAGATTATGCTGCACGAGCTCAAGGAAGCCTTTCTCAAGAAACGTGCAGAAGCTCAGGGTTCGTGTGAGCACATGAAGGTTCTGGCTGACAGATGTGTGCAAGCCTACAATGAGGCTGAGAAGCGCAAGGCCCTTAGGCGTCCTGGCATCGACCCCAGGATGGCAGCAAAGAAGATGAAGAAGCCCGCTATGGCTGAACCTGACGCACCAAGGCAGGAAGCAGATCCCATTGTCTTCCCAACTAGAATGACTGGCTAGAAGCCAAAAAGTCGGTCAACCGCTTCAGAGCTCAAGAAGATGAGGACTGTTGAGGCTGAAGCCAGGAAGAGGAAACATCCTGAAGCCTTTCCTATTGCCCCCTCCAAGAAGAAGAGGAAGACCAAGAAAGATCGGGCTGCTCCCACAGAGCCTTTGATAGTTGAACCCATTTCCATGGTTCGTCCTGACGTTGAACGCCAACTGACAATCCATGAGCCTGCTTTCACAGAGGCTCATGAAGCTGAAGACTTTCCAGCAGCTGATCCCATCGCTGCTGAAGACATTGGTCAACATGACCATGTAGAAGGTGCAGTCCTTCCTCAGCTCGAGAACAGCGAACTCATCAGCATTGGTCGTCCTCTGACGCCAATCGCTCAGGATGCTTCATGGGCTGATCGCCCACAAGAGGAAGAAGACTTTGAGGCCCAGCCAACTCCAACTACACAAGCGTTGCCTGCGTTGCGCAGGCTTCGCAAAGGTCCAAGGCCTCAAATCTCTGCTGAAGACAATCCGACTGCATCAGCCGCGGAAGAAGAAGTCCCACAAGTTGCCACTCCCCTGTCCCACCAAGAAGCAGTTCTTGAGGAGAACGTGATCGTGACCGATCCTCCTGCTCGTCAAGTGGAGGTTGAACATCTTGAGGCTGCCACCACCAACACCACTGAAGCCACTGACGCTGTCATAGCTGAAGCTAATGTGGAGCCCTCACCAACAAAAGCACCAGAAGTCACCGAAGCCACTGATCCCGCCACTTCTGTTCATGAGTCTGCTGCCGGTCCCCAGTTCGACTATCATGTTGAGTACAGGCCTCAAGTACAGAAGCCAATCCCAAGATTTCCAAGGTTCCCAGGTCCTGCATCAGCACCTGGCTCCTTCAATATCAATGGCTTCAGAGCAAACAACACATTCTTCAACAGCTCCAGGAACCCCTACTCAAGGGAAAGAATATCATCTGATCGGTTCTGGAGTTATCCGCAGCGAAGCTATTACTCATGCGTTCTTTACAACCAAGGTCGCATCTTCCCACACAAGCGCCTTGACATTGAAGCAATAGCTGGTCTACCCTGTCTGGAAGAAGCTCTGGATTGCTTCAAAGAGGTTGGACTGCTGCCGTTCGTCACTGACCAAGAGTATTGGAATGAAGAGTTGCTGCTCCAATTCTATGCCACACTTCACATCCGCGGGTATAACAGAGATCCGAAGACTTGGGTCCTAGAGTGGATGACAGGAAATGTTCATCACGAAGCCAAAGCCTTTGACATCATTGAGCTCACCGGTTTGCCCACTCCTGGCGATCTCTACGAGCATGGCTGTCAGCTTCATAGTGAAGCTATTGAGAGCATCTTTTAGAAGACTGAACCTAATATGAGTCAGATGCTCAGTATGATGAAGCCATTGCCCCAAGATGCTGCTTATCCCACGGAGTTCTTCATTGAAGACCTTGAGTATCTGCCAAGAACCATTTATCACATCATAAGGCGAACTCTCTGGCCAATCAAAGGACATTCTCCACATGCCAAGCTTGAAGGTGCAATGAAGACTTTGGTCTTCTATATTCTTCATGGAAAATGCTTCAATGCACATGACTTCTTCATTCGCCAACTTGCTGCATCAGGCTCTGATCTATTTGGCTTGAAGTTCTACGCCCCATGGGTCATGCGGCTGATCAAACTTCACTTCACTATCTCATATCAGCCATCTGCTCGCAATCATCGGATTTTTCTGCCTGATGTGGATATGTCGATTGAAGCCATCTATCCTGAGCCTGCCAAGGAACCCCTAAGTCTTCAGAATGCAGAGCATCAATGTTTTTCTCAGAACATTGAAGGAGTTGAAGCTGTAACTCGTGTGTATCCTTTGGCTGGCACTACACGTGCACCGCATCCTGCTCTCACTGAAGCCACTGACAGTACAACTGCTCCACGACCCAAGAAGCGCACTCGTGTTCTCAACGACCGAGAGCTTCTTGTGGCTCTTCATCAGAAACAGGATAGGCATCATGACTGGCTGAAGCGTCAGATGCAAAGCCTCTTGGTGGATGTTAATCGCATTCGCAATCTTGCCACCAAGAATGCTTTTGTTGCCCATGAAACCTCTCGCCGCACATGGAAAGGGCTAACGCTGATGTGTTCTGAAGATGATCTTCAAGAGGATGGCTTCACTGAGCGATTCAAGTTTGACTCCACACCTCCTCGAAGGGCAGTGCTGCGACGAACTCCATCCCTTGAAGACTCTGAGTTCTCTTCCTCTGCTGAAACTGTGAATGCCAGAGTGATCGAGGATGAAGACGATGCTACTTCACCGCCACCTCCTTCAGCATGCTTCGACTCTGCTCCAAGCTCTTCAGCACCGCCAAACACCACCAACGACCCTGCTGCTTCACCTATTCCTCATGGGAACGAGTATATGCTCTATGTCTTCAAACCTTTTTGGTCCTTACTGACAAAACGGGAAAAGCATATGAGGTTGATAGTCTTCAAGCGGGTCCATATGGGCGGGTGCTTTATATTTTGCTTCGTGCTTACAACTCTCGTTTTGCTACATTTGGTTCTTTGAGTTGTAACACTTAAACTCGATGGTCGTCTGCTACTTATCTGCCACCTTCTATTGCGATGATAAATTCCGCATGTGCGACAATAAATTCCGCACTTAGATCATTCTGCAGATGTCCATTTTCCATTATGCATGTCATTATCTTCATATACTTTCACATGCATAGTGGATTGTCATCATAAGTTGAACTGGATCTCCACAAGTACAACCTACCATGTGCATTTGCATTCCAAAAGCAAATTACTTATATGCACATCTTCAGGGGGAGCCCTTGCAACTTATGAAGACAATTCCTTATCCTTTACAATTTCACAGATTATATTCCCCGTTGAAAACTTCAACTAGTTTGTTATCAATCACCAAAAAGGGGGAGATTGTAAGTGCATCTAGTGCCACCCCTAGTTGGTTTTGAAGTATTGACGACAAACCTAGTTGAGGGACTAATGTGTTTGTGAGAATTGCAGGATAACACAGGTAGAAGTCCCTCATTGATTCGGTTTTCCTACTAGAGATGACCCCTAAAAATGTATGAAGACATTGAAGTCAAAGGTGGTATATGAAGATATTCACATTGAAGACTATGACAAGAGAAGACACCACATGAAGCCTATGGAGCTCGAAGACTTAGATCTTTCGTAGTTATCTTTCTTCTGTGTTGAGTCATAGGAACCACCGTACTATTAAGTGGGGTCCAAGAGAACCAGTCAGAATGACTGAAGTGATGCTTAAACAAAACCTATGTCTTCGAGTGAAGACTTTGAGAGCGAATCTTGTCCAGAGTCGGGCAAGTCAGCTTTGCTTGAAGCCCAAGTAAAGTTATCGTGTGAGTTTGAAATCTGACCGTTGGAACACGTGTCAGTTCCTTAGTGACCCAGGGTCATTTCGGACAAATTAGGTCGGGTTGCCAAGTGGCTATAAATAGCCCACCCCCTACAACCATAAACGGTTGGCTGCTCAGATTCAGAGTACGGCTTTTGTCGTTTGAGAGCAACTCACCTCGAAGCCTTTGAGAGAGAATTCCTTGCGAGGATAAAGCCCTAACCACCCAGAGCCAAAGAGAATTAGGCATCACTTAAGTCTTCTTGTCTGTGTGATCTGAAGACTTATTACACTTGAGGACTGTGCATCCTCCAGTCGGTTAGGCGTCGCGCTCTGAGCATCCAAGAGACATTGTGGATTGCCGGTGAACGAAGTCTGTGAAGGTTTGGGAGTCTACCTTGAAGACTTACCAGAGTGATTGGGCGAGGTCTGTGTGACCTTAGCTCAAGGGGAATACGGTGAGGACTAGGTGTTCTGAGCTGCATGTTCAGGACTGGGTGTCCGGGACTGTGTGTCCTAAGGTTTAAATACCTAGCCGCCCTAACCAGACGTACAGTTGTCACAGCAACTGGAACTGGTCCAACAAATCATTGTCTTCAGCGAGTCACTGGTTTCATCTTCCCTTCCCTTTACTTACTGTTACTCCTTGTGAAGTCATTGTATGTTCGCACTATCTTTTGTCTTCACTGAGTGACTGCGTGTTCTGTGTGGCTTCACAATATCTTCCTACCTGATCCTTACTACATTGTTGCTATTAGTCATTGTGCTTTCACTCTATTGAATACTTGACTATGGCTTGCCTAGTGTACTCTACCTTCCGCTGCAGGGTAATAGGTTTATTTCTATCGTTTGTCTTCATAACTTCCACGTTTTGAAGACTTTCATAAAAATCGCCTATTCACCCCCCCTCTAGTCGATATAACGCACTTTCAAGGCCGGCCCAGCTCCTTACCCTGGCCCATCCACCCCCACTCCCCCATTAACCCCTGAAACCCTAACCCACCTCACCCACTCACTCCCATTCCCCCCACGTCGTTCCCCTTCCCCCCGATCCAGATTGGATCGGGGCTCGCATGGATCGACACCGCCCGCACGCCGCCCCGGCTTCCGCTTCGTTGTTGCCATGCCGCCCGGCCTCTTCTCCCTTCCG
>NC_041392.1:304654481-304661508 GCF_002162155.2 Triticum dicoccoides | reverse complement strand
CCCCGTGCGCCGCGCTGCCTCGTCCCTGCTGTGCCTGTAGGCCGCGCGCGCGCCCGGGCGTGCCCGCGCCCTGCGGCCTCCCCGCGACGTGCTCCTCTGCCGCCGTACTCGGCCTACTTATGTGGCCTCGGCACGAGCGCCCAAACCCAGCGCCCGCCCCGTTAACCATCGCCCGACCTGCATAGGCCCCTAGGGCCAATGACAAGTGGGGCCCCGCCCTTGAATGTTTTAGAATAAAAAAATAAATAGAAAAAATAAAATTAGAAAAATAAAATAATAATTAATTAATTATGTAATTAATTAATTAACTTATTTAATCATGTTTAAATTAACCTAATAATAGATTACCCTAATTAAATACTGTTAATTAACCTAATTCTATGACCATGGGTACCCACTGGTCAAATTGATGAGTCAACGGTCAATGCTGACTAGGATGTTGACTTTGGCTGGCCCCACCAGTCAGCCTCTGCTAACTGGGTAGTTGACCAAGTCAACAGGGCCACTGGTCAGCCACACAAGCCCATATGTGGGTACACTTCTGTGTACCCATAGCAATTTAACATTTAATTTTCGAATTAAAATAATTTAGAAATTGTTTAAAACTTAGGAAAATTAATATAAAATAAACCGTAGCTCAGATGAAAAAAATTTGTACATGAAAGTTGCTCAGAACGACGAGACGAATCCGGATACGCAGCCTGTTCGTCTGCCACGCATCCCTAGAATAGTGAACACGCAACTTTCCCCTCCGGTTTTCACCTGTCCGAAAACGTGAAACACCGGGGATACTTTCCCGGATGTTTCCCCCTTTCATCGGTATCACCTCGTACCGCGTTAGGGCACACCTAGCACCGCTACTTGTTATGTCATGCATCGTTATGCATCTGTTTGCATTGTATTCATTGTTTCTTCCCCCCTCTTCTCTCCGGTAGACTATGAGACCGACGCTGCTGCTCGTGCCCCGATCGACTACGCTGTTGACGACCCCTCTTTCTTGCTAGAGCAACCAGGCAAGCCCCCCCTTTGATCACCAGATATTGCCTATTCTTCTCTCTACTGCTTGCATTAGAGTAGTGTAGCATGTTACTGCTTTCCGTTATCCTATCCTGATGCATAGCCCGTCCTTGCTACTACTGTTGTTACCTTTACCTGCAATCATAAATGCTTAGTATAGGATGCTAGTATTCCATCAGTGGCCCTACACTCTTGTTCGTCTGCCATGCTATACTACTGGGCCGTGATCACTTCGGAGGTGATCACGGGCATATGATATGTACTTATACTGTTACTTTACTTATGATACTGTTCAGAGATGGGGGCTGAAGGGGCAGGTGGCTCCATCCTGGTAGAGGTGGGCCTGGGTTCCCGACGGCCCCCGACTGTTACTTTGAGGCGGAGCGACAGGGCAGGTTGAGACCACCTAGGAGAGAGGTGGGCCTGGCCCTGGTCGGCGTTCGCGGTTATTTCAAGATAACACATTTAATGAGATCTTGGTATTTGATCTGAGTCTGGCCACTGGCTTATACGCACTAACCATCTACGCGGGGACAGTTTTGGGCACTCGACGTCATGGTATCAGCCGAAGCCTTCATGACATCAGCGACTGAGCGGCACGTGCCGGGTTGGACCGCGTAACGCAACTTCCTTTGTAATGGAGGTTGCTAGGTCTGCTCTCCAGCCGCGTTCGCAACATGCAGGTGTGCAAAGGGCGATGGGCCCAGACCCCCTACGCCATAGGGTTTAGGCCGGCGTGCTGACCTCTCTGTTGTGCCTAGGTAGGGCTGCGACATGTTGATCTTCCGAGGCCGGGCATGACCCAGGAAAGTGTGTCCGGGCAAATGGGATCGAGCGTGTTGGGATATGTGGTGCACCCCTGCAGGGAAGTTAATCTATTCGAATAGCCGTGATCTTCGGTAACAGGATGACTTGGAGTTGTACCTTGACCTTATGACAACTAGAACCGGATACTTAATAAAACGCACCCTTCCAAGTGCCAGATACAACCGGTGGTCGCTTTCTCACAGGGCGACGAGGGGAGGATCATCGGTTAGGATTATGCTACACGATGCTACTTGGTGAACTTACCATCTACTCTCTTCTACATGCTGCAAGATGGAGGTTACCAGAAGCGTAATCTTCGAAAGGATTAGCTATCCCCCTCTTATTCCGGCATTCTGCAGTTCAGTTCACGTATGATAGCATTATTCCTTTTGATACCAATGCATACATATGTAGTGTAGCTCCTTGCTTGCGAGTACTTTGGATCAGTACTCACGGTTGCTTTGCTCCCCCTTTTCCCCCGTTCTATATCCGATTGCTGCGACCAGACGATGGAGTCCAGGATCCAGACGCCACTGTCGATGACGACTACTACTACTCGAGAGGAGCCTACTACTACGTGCAACCCGCTGACGACGACCAGGAGTAGTTTAGGAGGATCCCAGGCAGGAGGCCCGCGCCTCTTTCGATCTGTATCCCAGTTTGTGCTAGCCATCTTATGGCAACTTGTTTAACTTGTGTCTGTACTCAGATATTGTTGCTCCCGCTAACTCGTCTATGATCGAGGTCTTGTATTCGAGCCCTCGAGGCCCCTGGCTTGTAATATGATGCTTGTATGACTTATTTTATTTGTAGAGTTGTGTTGTGATATCTCCCCGTGAGTCCCTGATCTTGATCGTACACGTTTGCGTGTATGGTTAGTGTATGGTCAAATCGTGGGCGTCACAAGTTGGTATTAGAGCCGACTGCCTGTAGGAATCCCCCTTCCACACTCATTGGCCGAAGTCGAGTCTAGTCAGTGAAAACTATTTTACTAACATGGTTGTGCGGCCCATGGGCCCATGTCGCCATCTGGGTGGTCATAGGATCTTTTATTCCTCGTCTATACTCCGGGACTCTGTTCTCTATTCTATTTGGGTTAAATGATTTTACTAACTACATTAGGTTCTCGTAACGACTTTCCCCGGAGAGCCCCTTCATTCCAGATGGTTGCCTGCATCACCAGAAGACTTCGAAGATATTCTCCGATCTACTCCCGAGAACTTGTGTTGATTTCTTTTGCAATCCCTTAACACCGTTGAATCCTTATGGATAACTGTGTACCCTCGCCGTTCATACTTTCATCCCTAGTTTTTCTTGTTATTACAAGATACCCGAAAGTATTCTTCGACTTTCAAGAATCCTTTTTCCGACTGCCTTGCAGTTCCTTGCCACCTGAATACCCCTACGGATAATTGCTTGCCCTTATCGAGTATCCGCTCATCCCCAGTTGTTCAGGTGTTTCAATTGTCTTCGAAGTACTATTCGATCCTCCAAAATTCCTCAGTAGCTTATTGCTCTGCAATACTTGTCTGCTTGCATTATGGATGCTTTCCATATGTCTGGCAATATTCGTTAGTATCCTTAGACACCATCATTTTGATCCTATTGATTCAACATGAGTGCGAATGAACGCAATCTTCACTTGATCCTTTTAAATTATCTTTCTGGCTCAGACGTCATTTTTGAACATAAGCTTGTTCTCGACCAATCTGTTTGCCGTCAATTGTACCCTTAGGTCTATTGAACTTATCCACCCTTGATCAGAGCGTCTGCTTCTGATCCTTCTATTTGGAAATCATAATTCCTTTGATATCTAAGCATCGAATCATTCAAGTGTCCTATAATCTGATGCCCTTGCATCCTTTCTTCAACTGACTGTATGTCGATGCTCACATCAGCTCCGCTATGGACCGTGAGATCCTTTATTGGATTATTATTCGACAGTGTCCTCCTTATTCAATAACCTTGTGAGCTTTTCCTCAGATACATAATGCTTTTGGTAAATTGTATCCTCTGTTTTCTCAACCATGCTCTGTTTTCGAGCTGGTGTATTTACGATTGAAGCTTGTGGTATATGTTTCCACGATACCCTGACGGGTTGAACCTATGCCTTTCTTAATTTATGTGAACCCGAAAGTTTTCATGGGTCATACTCCTCTGGTAATTCACCAGGTAGGTTTTGACATTGAAATCATTTTTATCTAGAGCAATGAATGAAAGGTTATGCATTGAAGAAGTGGGAGTCGACCTTGAACTTTGTGTTCATGCCCATGGACACGATGTAGATCTTATCATTAGAGCTTCTCTTAAATTAATTATTCCTTTGGTATAAGTTCATCTTATATCTGGGATCTGGCCTTTTGCAATCATGGTTCCGATCATGTTCTCCTTTAAATACCATTTCTCGTGCAAGTTTAAGCACTTGTCTTCTGCGGAGTAATACCCTAGTCCAACCTCTACTTTGATTGTCGTCGAGTATTACCCCCTGGTATCTCAAGATTATCATGGAACTGCATAACTTCTTACAATTTCTTCATCTAGTGCTACATTCTCATTGATTCCAATTTTTCGTGCGCTCTGAGTTAATTAACACACAAAGACATCGATAACTGAATCGAGTCTGCACAGCGATTCAACAACTCTTAGTAATCTTCAATGCTTACGAGTTTGAACTCGATAGTGTCATTCCCAGCTGATTGACTACATCATCATCGTCAGGCTGACTGCTTGACCATTCTACCTATGTCCTTCATCCTCGGGACACAATCCCGACAGTGCTCCAAGCTTACATCGAACCTTCACCATCATATTGTTTGTCTTGAGAGACAACTCTGAATTCTGAGATGGCATCTTATCTATGGTTATAATAACCTTTTGCTTCACCATTCCCTTGGCTTGATGTCGTCGCCGAGCGATTGCATCCTCATGGAGCCTCTCGACACGATTTGTCGTGATCATCATCGACATTCTGAACTCTTCCAGGATGTCAATTGAGTTCATTATGAGAAATACCATCCTTGCCCTCGATGATCTGTGTTATCATCGACCACCTTATTGACTTCCCTCCAACACAAACTTATTCGTGTTTTGAGTTATACTTGGAGATCCTTGCTATCCAACATTCGTTCTTATTTACCTTGGAGTATTACCATCTTCTATATCAAGGATGTCGTGCTTAGCACACCCGGCCGAAGGCCCTATGGTTATAGATTGCTTTTCAGCAAGGTTATCCATTCTTCCATGAGGAAATTGTAAGACTTATTCTACAAGTTATTCCTGATGGATCCTTTTTGTTTCCAAAGTCTGATCTTCACCTGTTGACCATGTCAATGCTATCTCGAAGCATGTCTATGATACTCCAATTTTCAATAGGAACATTTGAAGCCCAATGTTAAATGTTTCCTGCTCAATTATCTAAACACCGCTGTATGGGTAATGTCATGAAAATTCTCTCCCGTACCTAAAGAATTTTCTACATTATATCCTGTCATGGATATCATGCTCTGCTTGTCCTTGGGAAGGATATACCCTTGAAATATGTGTGTAAACACATTTTCCTTTCCATTGATCTGTTTAATCTGATAAACATATTTTCTTTTCCATTGTTTGGTTTAACCTTTCTTGTGATCTATATGATCTATGCGGTAATATTCTCCTGCTTATGGAAACACCTCGGTGTACAATTCTGTCAGCAAGACCCTATTACTATTGTTGATGACATTCTGGTAGCCACCGATGGACGAGAACCTTGCCTATTGGTCTGCCTCGTTCAACGAGCAGGAAAATGGTTCTCTTCATCCCTCACCCTTGGTACCGTTGTTGTTGACCGAAATAACCGACAGACTATCCTCTGACTTGCCATGCTTACATGGTCATGCAAGACGTCACCGTCCTTCCTACTCTTAATCCACATGGTGGGCCCATAACCCACAGTCCCACAGGATCAAAACCTGACTCTCCTGTACAACCCTGTCTCTAATGTTTATTCCCCACGCTTGGCTTCGTATTTAATTCACGGGCCACCTTCCTGGTGCTCTATTCTGGTGTTAGACGCAATACTTACTCTCGCTGCTCTAAACCCCTGTCACACTCTGGTTCAGACTTCGAGCAACCATATATCCTCTTGGAACCTCTTATGGTACCTTCGAACCTTACTCTCGATGTATTTTATATGTTCAACTCAAGAGATAATCTTGTGCTCATTCATATGTTAACCCCTGATGGTTTCCCTCATAAACATTCTGTCGTAACTGAGCTGCCCCTTACCTATTCGTAAGTACGTTGGAGTGATTGAAGAAAAGGACGACTTCACCATAATGACCTGAAGCAGAGAAATGAAGACGTCAACGTAATGGATCGACCTCTTCGAGAAGAGAAACTAAGACCGAGAAGACTCATTAGAATTTCACAACCAAATCCCTTCCCCCTTACTCCCCTCTTAAATCTCGGGACGAGATTTCTTGTAGTGGAGGAGAATTGTAACGCCCGGGTAATTAAGCTACAGTGAACCTCTGCTAATGATAACACGTCACTTCGATTACTGTTGCCAATCGCATGTTAGTTTGAAACCGATACAAATTCAAATTCAAAAATGGCAACCGACAAAAGTTTTCAAAAATTAAAACTAAAATGTTCTGGATGTGATGAATAATTCATAAGTAATATTGGTGGAGAAACCAAGCCTTTATAAAATGTTTAAATGCATTGAACTAAATAAACAGTAGCAAAAACAATTATTTAAATGATTTTAAAATAATAAACAGTTACAAACTATTTTGTTTTAGGTGCGAGGCTAATTGTGGTAGGGGCATAAGTATTAATGCTCTTTTAGGTACAACTTTGTATTTTATAAAAAGAACATTAAATAAAAAGAAAGGCAAAACAGTAAACTAAAAAAAGGGGCTGAAAGCCCCCTCCCTCTTGGTCGTAGCCCAACTGGCCACCAAGCCAACAACAGGCCGGCTCAGCTCCTTACCCTGGCCCATCCACCCCCACTCCCCCATTAACCCCCGAAACCCTAACCCACCTCACCCACTCACTCCCATTCCCCCCACGTCGTTCCCCTTCCCCCCGATCCAGATTGGATCGGGGCTCGCACGGATTGACACCGCCGCCTCGACACCGCCCGCACGCCGCCCCGGCTTCCGCTTCGTTGTTGCCGTGCCGCCCGGCCTCTTCTCCCTTCCGCCGACGCCTCGCCTCC
>NC_041392.1:304653089-304654167 GCF_002162155.2 Triticum dicoccoides | reverse complement strand
GCTCGCCGCATCGCAGCTCGCCGTCGTCCGCTCCCCGCCGCACCATCAAGCAAGTCCGGTTGGCCTCCGCCGCCCCTTCCTATTCCCGAACAGATCCGGCTGCGTCCACACCTCGCCTCAACGGGCACGACGCCATCGCCACCGTCCTCTCCATCGCTGAACCTTCCTCGACCTCGTCGCCTCCTCCCCTGCGTCTCGTCGTCCTCGACCTCCACCCCGCGCCCACTGCCCCGCGCCCTACAACCCCTCGTGAGGCCCCCCTCCTTCTCCTCTGCCTTGCTCCCGCCGCGCATCGGGCGTGCTCACGGCCGCGGCCTCGTCCCACGTTGCGCCTCGCGCCCGCCTACGCCGCGCTGGCGCCCCTGTCCCCGTGCGCCGCGCTGCCTCGTCCCTGCTGTGCCTGTAGGCCGCGCGCGCCCGGGCGTGCCCGCGCCCTGCGGCCTCCCGCGACGTGCTCCTCTGCCGCCGTACTCGGCCTACTGCTGTGGCCTCGGGCACGAGCGCCCAAACCCAGCGCCCGCCCCGTTAACCATCGCCCGACCTGCATAGGCCCCTAGGGCCAATGACAAGTGGGGCCCCGCCCTTGAGTGTTTTAGAATAAAAAAATAAATAAAAAAATATAATTAGAAAACTAAAATAATAATTAATTAATTATGTAATTAATTAATTAACTTATTTAATCATGTTTAAATTAACCTAATAATAGATTACCCTAAATTAAATACTGTTAATTAACCTAAGTCTATGACCATGGGTACCCACTGGTCAAATTGATGAGTCAACGGTCAATGCTGACCAGGATGTTGACTTTGGCTGGCCCCACTAGTCAGCCTCTGCTAACTGGGTAGTTGACCAAGTCAACAGGGCCACTGGTCAGCCACACAAGCCCATATGTGGGTACACTTCTGTGTACCCATAGCAATTTAACATTTAATTTTCGAATTAAAATAATTTAGAAATTGTTTAAAACTTAGGAAAATTAATATAAAATAAACCGTAGCTCAGATGAAAAAACTTTGTACATGAAAGTTGCTCAGAACGACGAGACAAATCCGGATACGCAGCCTGTTCGTCTGCC
>NC_041392.1:304616600-304652807 GCF_002162155.2 Triticum dicoccoides | reverse complement strand
GCGTGGCCAAACTAAACACGGATGCGGCTTTTGAGGCACAGTCAGGCGTCAGTGCTTGCGGAGCCATTGCAAGGAATGGCCAGGGAATGGTATTCATGTCATTGGGCTGCAACCTGAACAAATGTACGTCAGTTGAGGAGGCTGAATGCCTTGCATTACTTCATGGCCTACAAGAATTTGGAAAACTCTACAATGGCCCAATCCAGGTTGAAGTAGACTGTCAATCGGTGGCGAATGCGTTATCTCCAAAAGACACAAACAAAACAAGCCTCTTTCCACTCATTACAGACATCAACGCTACCCTTTCGGGCTTCAGATCGTCTGTGGTGAGGTGGATTAGTAGAGATGGGAACAAAGCTGCACACTGTCTGGCATCAAGAGTGAAGATCCATGGAGATTTTCGTTTCCTTGGCTCTGCCCCGAGCGAGGTGCAAGAAATTTTGGCAAATGATTGTAGCTTTTTTTGAGCAAACTGCATCCTTTATTAAAAGTTCACACACATAGGGATACAGATGATATCGGGTCTGCTAATAAGCCATACGTGGCGCCCGGGGGGTAGAGAGGCTGCTGCCTTTGCCAAAGCATGAGCCTCCCTATTATTCTTCCTACTCTCATGGATAAATTTTACATCATTGAAAAGCATTTTCTGGTGCTGAATGTCTTGCAAGATGGAAAAATAATTGCAAGGAGAAACATTCTCTATCCGGTTTACGATTTCCAGGCAATCCGATGCCACGCAAATGGACTGGATGTGGAGGTCACTTGCGAGGGAAAGCGCCTCACTACACGCCCGAGCCTCCAGGATGGTTGGATCCATTAAGCCAACTGAGATGATCGCCGATGCCCCAAGATAATTGCCATTAGCGTCGCGGCAAATCACAGCAGCAGCCCTGCTGTCTCCAATCTTAGAGAAACCAGCATCTGTGTTCATTTTGTATGCATGCGCTTCAGGTGGAAGCCACCCTGTCCTGCTCGTGAATCCTTCCCCCTCCACACTAGTTACATGCCGGTCCATGTCTCTTACATGCAGGTCCTTGGACCTTGCATGCAGGTCACTCGTTCGCGCGGCCTTCTCAGGAATTTGATCAAGTTCTGGGATGAATTTATTGATGAAAACATGAGTGCTGAGAGGACTCTGGAACTGATTATCGTGGATGGCCCATCTTCTCGCCCACCAGACTGCCCACATTGTGACGAGCACGCCCGCTAACTCTGCTGTAGGTAAAGTATCCACCAGCCAAAACATCCAAAGCTTGGCATCTTCCGTCCGGTTGGAGATAACCGTCTCCGTCAGTTCTTCGTCTGCGAGAGCCCACACGCAGCGTGCCATGTGGCAATCAAAGAGAGAGTGGCGCCAAGAGTCCACCGCTGCGTGGCAGATTGAGCATTCCATAGAATCCATCATTTTCCTGTGCTTTCGGACGTCTCCTGTAGGGATTGAGGTTCTAGCCAGCCGCCAGGCAAAAACATGGACCTTAGAGGGGACCGGAGCACCCCCATAGTTTTGCCCAAGACCTGCTGTCCGCTGCGCTATTCGAGTGGCCCTCATTGTGCTCAAGCCAGTCAGTTCTTTGCTGTTTGATTGAGGACATGAGCCGATAGGCTGACCGCACCGTGAAGGTGCCCTTCCGTTCATAATGCCATGACCAAAAGTCCTCGCGGACTCAGTTGCTGAGAGGGATGTTCAGAATTGCCTCTATGTCCATCGCGTAGAAATGCTCATCCAAGATGGCCCGGTTCCAAGAAGCTGTAACAGGGTTTATGAGCTCGGAGACCAACTCGGGAGGGTTTGTGGTTTTTGGACATACAGGTCGAAGTTTAAAATCCCTGGGGATCCGGTTATCATTCCATATATTTGTGTCGCTGCCCGGACCAATTCTCTTGATTAAGCCGAGCTTGAGAGAATCTCGACCTTCAATGATGGAACGCCATACTTGAGATGGATTCTTTCCCACCTCTGCCTCAAGGATTGTTGATGCAGGGAAGTAAACAACCTTCAAGATCCGAGCACTAAGAGTGTTTGGCTCGGTAAGGAGCCTCCATGCTTGTCGAGCCAGCAAAGCCAGGTTGAAGAGCTCGATATCCCTGAACCCCATCCCCCCCCCATGGACTTAGGCCGTGACATAACTTCCCATGACACCCATGCTGTTTTCCTCTCCCCATTCTTAGAACCCCACCAAAACTTCCTCAAAATTCCGTTAATATGCTGACATAAACCCCGTGGCAATTTGAAGCAAGCCATAGAGTAGGTGGGGATAGCATGAGCAACGGATTTGATGAGTACCTCCTTACCACCTGCAGATAGGGCCTTTTCCATCCAACCCTGCACATGCTTCCAAATCCTGTCCTTCAGATATTTAAAGGATCCTTCCTTAGCTCTCCCCACATCAGCAGGCAGTCCAAGATATCGATCGGATAGCTGCTCATTCTGGACTTGCAAGGATTCTTTGATTACTTATCTCAGAGACTCAGCACGACCTTTACTAAACAAGATGGAGGACTTCTCCTTATTTATGCGCTGGCCAGAAGCGCCGTAGTAAAGATGCAGGAGAGCATTAACTCTGGCTGCCATCTCAGGCGTAGCATTGAAGAATAAGAGGCTATCATCTGCAAAAAGTAAATGGTTTACCTCAGGAGCTCCTGCTGCCACCGTAATACCACGGACACTCTCCGCTGGATTGGAAGATTTCAATAAACAAGATAATCCCTCCGCCGCTAGCAGAAAGAGGTAGGGAGATATCGGATCACCCTGCCTGAGACCTCGCGAAGGTGTGAACTCATCCTGCTTCCCTTCGTTGGAAATAACAGAGAAGGATACTGATGTAACACACCTCATTACAATCTCAGTGAAACGCGGGCTGATCCCAAGTTTTAGCATGACCTTCTCCAGATAATTCCATTCAATTCTATCATAGGCTTTCATCATGTCAAGCTTCAAAGCGCAGAACCTGTTGCTTTTCAACTTCCTTGTTTTCATGTAGTGCAAGCACTCATAGGCTGAGATAAAGTTGTCAGTAATAAGGCGTCCTGGCACAAATGCTGACTGCTCCTCAGAGATGATGTTGGGGAGAATAAGCTTGAGCCGGTTAGCCAAAACCTTGGATGCCATCTTGAAGATCACATTGCAGAGGCTAATCGGTCGAAACTGTCCTAAATTTTTTGGACTTGCAATCTTGGGAATTAAAACTATGAACGTTTTGTTGATCTCCTCCGAGGAATCATCTCCTCTAAGAACTCGCAACACCATATCAGTTACCTCGTCACCACATAGATCCCAATGCCGCTGGAAAAAGTGTGCAGGGAAGCCGTCCGGTCCTGGTGCTTTTGTCGGGAACATCTGAAATAATGCAGTTTTTACCTCTGATTTCGTATACTGAGCATCCAGAGAGTTGTTCATGGCCTCATCAACTCGTGGTGGTATATGGGATAAAACCTCTTCAATGCCCACTGTGTTTTCGGATGCATACAGATTTCCATAGAAGTTGGATGCCATATTCGCCATCTCTTGCTCATCTGTGCACACTGTTCCGTCAACTCGCTGAAGTTCAGAGATGCGGTTACGCACTTTGCGGGCACTCGCCTTTCGGTGGAAAAACTTTGTGTTATTGTCACCTTCAGCTAGCCACTGGACCCTAGCTCTTTGGCGCCACATGATTTCTTCTCGGAGGCAGAGTTCCACCATTCGAGCTTCAATGCTTTCCTCCTCCGCCGAAGGACCTACGCGATCCTGAAGTGCGCGCAGCTCGCCCAGCCGAAGGCGCAGTGAGCGCAGTTCCGCACGGACTGCTCCAAACTTGCTCCGGCCCCATCTTTGTAGCACACCAGCAACACTGGCAAGTTTTGCAGACAGTCCCGATACAGTTTGGGCCCTGCCCGCATCGTTCCATGCCTCAGCCAAGATATCTCCAGAGCTGGGTTCCCTTTCCCACATGCACTCGTACCAGAATTGTTTTTGCTTGGCCCAAACACTTGTCGCTACCAGCTCCATCTTTAACAATATGGGACAATGATCAGATTTTGCCGCAGTTAGGTGTTCAAGAGAGGCGAAAGGAAAGAGCGCCGACCAGCAGGCCGATCCCAAGGCTCGATCCAAACGTACTCGACAAAAGTGGCCACCAGCCACCTTCTTCTCCCATGTCCAGTCCAAGCCACGATAGCCCAAATCAACAAGTCCACAAACATCAACGGCCTCTCTGAAAGCCTCTATCTGAGCACTATCACGAGCATTGGGACCATGTTGCTCCTCAGGTCTCAGTATCTCATTGAAGTCACCAATACATAACCAGGGGAGGGTGCTCTCCCCTCTCAATCTCTTCATTGTATTCCAAGTTTTATAACGAAGACTCCTCGTTGCTTATCCATAGAAACAAGATAACCGCCACTATTCTTTCCCCTGTTCTTGCACCCATGCATCCACATGATACTCTGAAAAGTTTTTTATTGCAACATCCACCGAATTCTTCCAAAAGATACAAAGACCACCACTCCTACCATTGCTACCAACACCAAAACTGAAATCAAATCCTAACGAAAAGCGAAGACCTTCAACACGACTCTTCTGTAATTGAGTTTCGACTAAACAAAGAATAGAGGGCGAACTAAGCTCCACAAGATCGCGGAGTTCTCAAACTGTCGCGGGATCGCCTATCCCACGACAATTCCAGCTTAGTATTTTCATTGGGCCTGGCGGTGCTCCCCGGAGGAGCCCGCCAATGATGCCATCTTCTCTGTACCTTGTTTCGTCGGTGATCCCGCCTTCTTTGCTTTCTTGGCATCCCTCGGAGACACATACGCCGGGGGTGGCGGCGGGACTACCATTGCAGCCGGATCAACAGTGACAACTGCTTTGTTCCTCTCCAACCCGTCAGCAGTAGCCGAGCTGACTGTCAAGGCTAGGTTCAAGTTTCTGCATGCTGTTGGGGCATCGTGCATCTTCTCCCTTGCATCCCCAGCCTTTAGAGGGCTGGTGACCTCATCCTCATCCGCTGCATTGTCAAACCCCGCTTCTTGAGACGAGCGCTTTCTCGGTGGCGAGCGCTGACGAGCGGCTTGGGTGCCCCGGCCAGACCAGCCTCTTCCTCTTTCTCCTGAACGGCCTCCCCGAGTAGCCCAACCGCCTTGCTGCTCTGGGATAGTTTCCCTCCTTTGTGCCAGCATCCAACTCCCCCATTGCTTATGTTTCTCCTCCCAAACGCCATCGCCGCACTCCTCATGGTTATGGCCCATGAGTCCACAGACCTTGCAGAAATAGGGGATCTTCTCGTATTTGACCGGAAGGCGCAATCTGCCCTCTCCCACGACATTCAGAGGTGTCACCCGTGTTAAAGGTTTGTTGACAAGAACCTTCGCCCGAACCCTAATGTAGGCGCCTTCATAGAACAGCCAAGGTGCTAGCTGGATCTCTTTCACCCGTCCGATACGTCGGGCTAGTTGGTCAACTACCTCTGCTTTGCGGTATAGCTCGGGTATATTGTGAATCTGAGCCCACACGTATAATCCATCGAAATCAACAGATGTAGGCTCCTTTTTGCCATCATAGTCCTCAATCAGCATCCCCTCCCCCTGAAGAGCCATGGACCACCGTGCACCACCTTCCTCCAATCACCAAGGCAGAACATCTGGAAGATAAACAGGTTTTCACCCGCCTCCCTGTACTTGGGAACATGTGCTAGCGACCAGACAGATTTCATGCACTCGAACATCGACGACGAACTGAAGGTGCGGGTCGTATTCACCTTTGCGATCGCCAGCCACCTAGCATCCGCTTCATACTTCTTTACCTCTTCCTCCCCTACGATCACGTCATCAAGCTCGTCATCTTGGAGATCCAGGTGCTGCAACATCTCTTCAAGATTCTTCCCAGACCAACCCGCAGACGACGACTCCGCTCGGTCCGCCATCTAGGGTTTCCCCGTCAGCGGTACTTTGCTCCACAGAACCGATCCGACTCCCTCCCCTATCAGCCTGATAGGTGATCTCTGCAGGGGTGCAGCCAGCGGACGAAAAACCGGTGAAATCTCTCGACGGCGATGGCATCGCCGCCAGAGCCGAAAACCCTAAACGAGAGGGTAATTTCCTATGATTGTAGCTGAGAGCTGTAACCCTTGTAGGGTTCCTCAAAAAAAAAAGTGAAAGAATTTTAGACCAGCGGGCCGTGGGCTTTGCACCCAAAGGCCAGCAGGGCTCGAACCATGAGATCTGGCGGCTGGGCAGCGAGCCGCGAGCGTGCCGCCCCCGGCCCCCGCATAAAGCCAGTGGCAGATCACGCTCCCTCTCCATCTCACACTAGGCGGCCACTCCCCCAAAATTTTGAATTCCGCCCTCCTCCCCCAACCCCACGCCACCGACCCGCTCCGCTCCGCCCCGAAAGTTTCCGAATCCCCCCCACGCCGCACCGCGGGACGGGTGAGATTTCGAAATCTCCCCGGCCGCCGCCGCCGCCGCCATGTCGCGGGTGGACAAGGAGAAGTCGGTGAACGTCCAGGTCCTCCTCCGCTGCAGGTACGCCCGCCGCGCCGCGCCACGCCGACCGGCCGCCGCCCCCGCGGGCCTCCTCTCCCCAGATCCGCAGCCCTAACCGCCTCCTCATGCGCTTCCTGCTCCCAGGCCGTTCAGCGACGACGAGCTCCGGAGCAACGCGCCGCAGGTGGTCACCTGCAACGACTACCAGCGGGAGGTCGCCGTCACGCAGACCATCGCCGGGAAGCAGATCGACAGGGTCTTCACGTTCGACAAGGTCTGGATGGGGTTTTCTCGCGGTGTAAAAGCTTTGGTAGCTCGTAGGAATTTAGTGCCTAGGGTTAGTTCCAACTGGTGTGTTCGCATCTGAACGAGCTGGGGTTCGAGTTGCCTGCGAATTAAAGCAGCTGCATTGCAGTTGACACCATGCCCTTGGGAGGGAATAACAACTGGAAACTGTTGCTAATAGCTAATACTCCGTAGGCTGAGGAGCAAAAGGAGAAATTCGCCCTTGTTGTGCATTTCCTGTCACTATTTTGAATAGCTCCAGCATGTTGAGTTAATCTTCGCTAACTGCTGATGCTTCTGGTATTGGCTGGGAACTTGCATCCCATTTCGGGGTTGTTTGCTCAGTGCTGTGATGTAACATAAAGCCCCCATCTTCATTTGCAGGTTTTCGGCCCAACAGCTAGGCAGAGAGACTTGTATGATCAAGCCATCATTCCTATCGTGAACGAGGTGCTGGAAGGGTTTAATTGCACCATCTTTGCTTATGGCCAGACGGGCACGGGGAAGACTTATACCATGGAAGGAGAATGCCGGAGAGCTAAGGCAAGCCTATCTTCTGTTGGTGTATTGTTGTGTATGTGTCCATGTTGGGGTTACTCAGCTGCTTGGTATCTTGTGTTGAAATTCTTGCAGAGTGGACCGGAGGGACAGTTACCTTCAGATGCTGGGGTCATACCTAGGGCCGTCAAGCAGATATTTGATACATTGGAGAGGCAGAATACTGAGTACAGTGTGAAGGTCACATTTTTGGAACTGTACAATGAGGAAATAACAGATCTTCTTGCACCAGAGGAGATATCTAAGGTTGCTCTGGAAGAACGGCAGAAAAAGCCATTGCCACTCATGGAGGACGGGAAAGGTGGGGTGCTTGTGAGAGGTTTGGAGGAAGAAATAGTCACTAATTGTAGCGAAATATTCTCTCTTTTGGAAAGAGGATCTGCGAAGCGCCGCACAGCAGAGACTCTTTTGAACAAGCAATCAAGGTTTAGTTTTACTCATTTTCCTCTATTGATCTCTAGCCCTTACATAAACTTAATCTTATTTCATCTGTAATATTTCAGTCGTTCGCACTCGCTTTTCTCAATTACAATTCACATAAAAGAGGCAACCCCTGAAGGAGAAGAACTGATAAAATGTGGGAAGTTAAATCTGGTTGATCTGGCTGGGTCTGAGAACATCTGTCGTTCTGGAGCTAGGGAGGTACATTGTACAGTATAGTTAGCTCGGGTTTTACTGTTTCATTTGGCATAAATCTTTTGTCAGTTCTATGGTATTCTTGAGTTAGACATTCTCTTTTGATTTTAGGGCCGAGCAAGAGAGGCTGGTGAAATAAACAAAAGTTTGCTTACTTTAGGCCGTGTTATCACGGCATTGGTTGAGCACCTTGGACATGTTCCTTACAGGTATGTATCAGTGGTCAAGGATCCTTGCATGCAATAGCCTTTCTTACCTTACTGAATTCTCTTCGCCTTTCAGAGACAGTAAGCTCACAAGGTTGCTTCGTGATTCACTTGGAGGGAGAACAAAAACTTGCATTATTGCTACTGTTTCGCCTTCTGTACACTGTCTTGAGGAGACATTAAGCACATTGGATTATGCACACCGGGCAAAGAGCATAAAAAACAGGCCCGAGGTAAACTGACTTTGTTTTTTCCCTCCATTTTCAGCCATTGTTTCATGAGTTCCCCTAAAGATTGAAAACCATCTCATTTTTTGTGTATGCCAGTGCCATTTAGTTTCACTTTGTCATATCTGATCAATTGCTGATATTTATCTATTTCACAGGTTAACCAAAAAATGATGAAATCAACGTTAATCAAGGATCTCTATGGAGAAATCGACCGACTGAAAGCAGGTATTTAGCGAACCCACACTCAACTTTTGTAGTTCAGATAGTTGCAGAATGGCCTCACAATATTGACTCCTCCCCAGAGGTCTATGCTGCACGTGAAAAGGTTGGGGTGTACATTCCAAAAGATAGATACCAGCTGGAGGAGAACGAGAGGAAGGTACCATTTGACACGATCTCTCGTATCTATTTGAATCCGAAGTAGACACATATTCCTTTTCCATTCTTGAAATCCGATATTACTCACAAACCTTAATCATTGAAACTAGACCCTAATCAGTAACTTCAACCAGATATTAACCAGTAACGTGGTAGATTCCTTGTATCTTTATACCAATTAACTTTTCCTGTATTTCTTTTGAAGGCCATGGCTGATCAAATTGAGCAAATGACTGCCTCTTTAGAAACAAATCAGAAGGTACAGAAACTACTCAGTTGCTGGAAACTTCCATGTCTCTGTTCATGTTAAAAAAAAAATCAATGCTTTGCTTTGGTTTCAGCAAATCAATGACCTGCAAGAAAAGTACGATTCTGAGCTCCAACATTCTGCTGATTTGAGCAAAAAGCTCAAAGCCACAGAGGTAAATTGTATTTCCTACTTATAATCATCTGATGATTTTTTGTACAGTAAGATTAATATCTTGTTCAACAGAAATGTCTGGACCATACAAGCAACCTACTCTCAACAACAAAAGAGGATTTGAAACAGGCCCATTATAATCTCAAGGAGAAAGAATTCATTATATCTGAGCAGAAAAAAGCAGGTTCGGTTTTATTTCCCATTTTTCATTATTGCAAACACACCTTTTCTTAGTTCTAACTGTATTTTAATGCACCTTTGCACATCAGAAAATGCTCTAGCACATCAAGCCTGTGTTCTGAGATCAGAACTTGAAAAATCTAGCCGTGATAATGCTTCACTGCATTCAAAAATAGCCAGAGGAGATAAACTAAGTGCTGCAAATAGGTCGGTGGTGAACTCATTCCAAGCTGACCTTGCTTCAAAGTTGGATATTCTCTCCAGTACCCTCACTGCATCTATAGATCAACAAAACAAACACCTAAAGGCTGTGGAAGACCTATGCCAATCTTGCGTTGATTCCCATGACACGGTACACATCTACACAATAATTGTCTGGGCTCATACTCCATTTTGCATGCTATTTATTCTTGGTTTAACTTTTGAAGGCTACATTGGAGATAAAGAAGAAGATCTTAGCTTCGAAGTCGTTATATATGTCGCACATGGAAGCTTTTCAAAATATTGTGCTCCTACATAAAGCAAACACAAATTCTACATTGGAGGATGTATCATCTCTGTCTGCAGCAAGCTGTTGCAGTCTTGACCAGGCATGTTGTGACCTGTTTTTCAGTGAACACTTTTTGTTTGTCTCACATGCTTATCCTTTGCTTCTATTCATTCTCACGGGGATATTCTTGCTGTCAGCTTCTAGCATGTGTTGAGGGAGAGGCACTGAAGATATTTACTGATATTCAGAGTTTGTTAGCCGACCATCGAAGCGAACTGGCACACTTCACTAAGGAATTGCGTGATGTCAGTTACTTGATCCGACTGTCAACAGATTTTCAGCATAACTTAGCTATGATTAGCTGCAAGTTAAACTTTGCTCCTGTTGTCAACAGAGTTTCTGCATTAGCTTGGATAGGACGAAGGATATGTCCAGCTTCATTCTTGGGCTCTTTGAAAAGTACATGGAGGAAACATCCAAGTTGCAGGACCACTCGAACCACACTCATGAAGCACAGGTCAAAAGCCTTGAAGAGTTTCAAAAGGCTTATGAGGTGATCCATTCCCCTTTTGTTGACTACTCGTTGGCAAAATCATGTTGGTGTATCTAATACCATCACTTCGTGCAGGAACAATCAAAGTCCGAGGAACAGAGGCTTCTGGCGGATATCACCAGTTTGGTGTCCAAACACATTGTTCGACAAAGAGAGCTGGTGCGTCTGTACTTGCGTGTACCACTTGGGCAAATTTGTTTGTAAGCGACCAATCAAACTACAAAAATCAGAATAAACCTGATGTTTGTTTCCTGCAGGTGGATGTTAGATTAAACTCTCTTGGCGATGCTGCTCGTGGTAACAAGACATTTCTGGATGAGCATACGTCTGCTATGGAGGGTGTCACAAAGGATGCCAAGAGAAAGTGGGAAATGTTTGCAGAGCAAGCAGAGAATGACTGCAAAGTTGGCTCCAGCTTCTCTTCAGCTAAGCATTGCCGCATGGAAACAATTATGCAGGAGTGGTATGCCTGATTGCATGAAATGTTTCAACATTCACCGATTCATTTTAATTTGATTGAAATTTTGTAACTAATGATCTTTATTGGACTTGTCCAGTGCATGCACTGTCGACTCTGCTGCACAACAATGGAAAAAATCCCATGCTGCAGTTAATGATTTGTGCACAAAACAAGTGGCTGAAGTTGAAGTACTTGTCAGGCAAGTAGATTTGTTATCATTACTTTTGTTTTTGCTTACATGTAGCCTGTTTTGTTCAGTTAGATTTTGGTTTTCTCGGAATTCGCTCTATAGATAGTTCAACTTGCTTTGGCACTCTTCATGCTGGTTTGATATAAGTTAGCTTGAATTAAGGCAATTTGGGTGCCAATTTGACATGTCAGTGCATAATTTTGGATCAAAAAAGCACACCTGAATTTCTCAAAACCATGTCTTGTGTTAATCGCATATTTTGAACATGGGGGTCTAATTAGCTTTGCTGTCTGGATATTCCAGGGTTGCAATCGAAAACAACGAGCAGCATGAAGCAGAGATTGCATCATCTCGCGCCTTGGCTGAAGAGCAAGCATCCAACAGTAGCAAAGAAATACTCCAGGATATCGACAGTAATTTCTAAGCGCTCAACATGACTGCTTATTCAATGAGAAAGAGCTCCCCATCTAATCTCGACTTGCTTCTGTGTGTCCCCCTTTGCCTCAGATCTACTGGAAGAGGCACGTAATTCTGCATCAAGAGTTGTGTCGACAGTGGAAGCACATTCGGTAGAGATACAGCATTTGCAGGAGAACCACTCTGGGCAGACTTCAGGCGTCAACACACATGCCGAGAGGGCTTTCCAAAGCAGCTACAGGGTGAGATGAAAATCCTGTGAAGAACCGTCCTCTTTCCCCAGCGCCCCAAGTCCAGTGTGTATTGTTGTTATCTTGTCTGAACTCCCCTACCATGCTGTTTTTTGCAGGACTATGAGCCGACTGGCGAAACTCCGATGAGGTCTGAGCCGGAAGTCCCGAGCAAAGGCACTATCGAGTCGTTGCGAGCGATGCCAATTGAGTCCCTGATGGATGAGTTCCGCGAGAACCATCCCTATGAATCGAGCAAGGAGCCGTCGCTCATCCCTCGCTCGCCACTCGCGACACTCAACTGAGAAACAATGATATACTTTTCTGTGTGCAGTGTAATCTTATTAGGACATGAAATCGCTGCTGGCTTTGATGTCCTTGTTGTGCTATGTTTTGTGGGATGCGAACTATCTTACCCTCGCCCATTGTCTTTCACATTCCTGCTAGAACGTAGTATCAATTTGTTGTCTGATAATGTGGAGCCGCAGAATATTCTTGTAAAAAATTCTATGATCGGACATTGGAGCTTGAGAGATTGCATCACATTTCATTGCTTGGAATTGGGAGAGATTGCATTGCATTTCATCGCACAAACAGACGAATAAGGTTTCGAGAGAGGGTTCAGGTGGTGATGATACACATAGCAGCTAACTGAGGTCAGGTTAGGTAGAGCTGCATCTCTGAGCGGTTGTCCTGCTCGACGACCTCGAGGAAGACGGGGTCGACGATGATGTGGCTGTCGATGCGGACGGAGAAGCGGCGCGACCAGAGCAGCACGGTGGCCTCGCCCGCGATCTCCACGACGGCGTCCAGCTCCATGTGCCGGCGCGCGGTGTCGGCGAGGATGGCGCCGGCGTGGTGGGCGAGCTCCATGGCGTCGAGCCGGGCCGGGAGGTGGAGCAGGCGGCACGATGTGGCGGGCTGCTGGCCGGCGTCGAGGCGCGCGGTGCCCAGGAGCGTGCCCCCGTAGAGGATGGAGACGTTGGACGCGCCGTAGCGCACGGGCACCACGTTGGGGTTGGTGGCGTGGACGGTGAGGGTGAGGCCGATGTCCAGCGCCGCCGGCGGCCGGAAGTGGAAGGAGGACAGGTTCATGGAGATGAGCTCGAAGCTCGGGTCCCTCGGCCTGCAGACCAGCACGCCCGCCGCCGCCGCCGTGGTGACGGCGCCGGCGAGGGCCGAGCCCCAGCTCCACTGCCGGGGGGACGACCTCGACGGCGCGGACCCCATGGGTGAGGTCTGGATTTGGTTTCCTTCCATCTCCATGAGCCCTGCGCCGTTTTTTTACTCCCGAGCAGGAATGAATCAGGCTCTTGGCGTGCCACTTTTGTGTTAGGCTGTTGGGCCATTGGGTGTTGTAGTCTTTTGAAGGTAGTGGGCTCTTCACTTTCAGTGGGGTGTGTCTGATGATGTGGAAACATCAAGGTTAGGAGCTGGGCTGGAACGCTAACATTTTGTCACTATTTGGACCCACGAGGAACGGGCAGATCGACTTCTCTCGAGGGAATCTTGAGGTTCTGACTGTTACGCTAGTTGAATGTAAAAATCGGAACCGACAGAAACATTTTTCAGAAAGGGTTTTTATTATTTATCCAGTGGTTCGACTTTTGCATTAAAATGATGCATGCAATCTTATTAATAAAACAAGCAGGTAAGTAGTCCGGTACAAGCTCGTAAGATGAGCTGAAATGAATATCAAAATCAAACTCACCACAACCGGCAAAAATCGGATAAGATGTCTAAACACCTATCCTATTGTCAGACTGCCATCCAAACTTATCCGGTGCAACCGCCTCTTAACTGTTGCACCCATAAGCCATAAGCTCTATGACTTCGCATGATTGGGTGATGATCACGTACGGATTCAACCAGTTGCTATGTAGATGACCTGCACAATATTTGTGATGGTTTGTCTATTAAAGACCACGTCATTCCGACAGTACAATATAGCCCAAATTAATGCACACACCCCAACTTGAATATGCTCCGTTATTTTAGGCTTCACTCCATTTAGTCATTGTCCCAAATAACGTGTCAATGCTATTAGGAGGACCGACATTGAAAGCCACATGTAGTGTAGGCCATAGTAACTTGGCTAGTGGGCCTTTGAGAAACAAGTGTTGGATAGTTTCATCTTGATTGCAAAACCAATATCGTTTGGTGCCCTCCTAACTATGTTTTGCCAAGTTGTTGTTAGTTAAAATCACTTCTTTGTGCACAAACCACATAAAAACCTTTATTCTTAATTAAATACACTTTAATCTTTCAAATATGAAGCGACTTTGGTACTGGACCAGAGTTTAGCAAATCTAAATACATAGATTTCACTGAGAAAACCCCTGGCATTGAGAGTTTCCAGTGAAGTGTATCTGGCTCATCAGAAAGGTTAATCTACATCAACCTACGCACAAGATGTAGCCATCTATCACATATGTCCCCCACCAGGACCTCCAGAATTGAATGTTTAAGGGAATCGATCCTAGTACCGTGCTTATGAAAACTTCTTTACTTTGTACAATGTTGTAAAGGGTTGGAAATTTTATGGCTAGTGGCTCTCCCCAAGCCATGTATCTTCCCAAAATCTAGTAGTATTGACGTTCCCTACAATGAATTTAGTCCTATTGAAAAAGGTCACATTTGTCTGCATTAGCCCCTTCCAGAAAGGTGAATTATTCAGCTGCACCGTAATCTGTGCTAGGATCTTGGATTGCAAGTACTTGTTATGCAATAACTGTACCCACATACCCTCATCCTCGACAGATAGCCTCCATAGCCATTTACTGAGGATACACCTATTCTTTACCTCAAGGTTCTCAATTCCTAAACCCTCTTGGTCCTTCGGCCTACAGATTATACCCCACTTGACCAATCTGTACTTGGATTTATTCTTGTTGCATTGCCAGAAAAAACGTGATCGATAAGAGTCCAAGCTTTTCCGTACGCCCACTAGTACTTCAAAGAAAGACAATAGGAACATCGGTATACTTGTAAGCACGGAATTTATCAGAATCAGCCGACCCCCATAAGACATGAACTTGCCCTTCTAGCAACTTAGCTTCTTCTCAAATCGATCCTCTGTGCACTTCCATTCCTTGTTGGGGATACCCAGATAACTAAACGGTAGAGATCCCAACTTACATCCAAACAACTGTCTATAGTTTTTTCTGTTCTTCCTTGGCGCCCCCAAAACATAACAGTTCGTTCTTGTTGAAACTAATTTCCAAACCTGGTAGTTGTTCGAAAATACCTAAAACTAGTTTCATATTTCTAGCCTTTCCCAAACCATGTTCCACGAAGATAATTGTATCGACAACGTATTGTAGTATGGACACCCCACCATCGACAATATGGTATTAGCCCACCCACCTGTCCGTCCTCTTTGGCCCGACCAATGAGGACCGCCAACATATTTGCCACTATAGTGAACATGATAGGGGACATCGGGGTCCTGTCTTAGCCCCCTTTGCGTCTCGAAATAATGACATGTGTCATCATTTACCTTGATCCAGACGCTACCTTTTTGTAGAAAGCATTGGACCTACTTCCTCCAGGCCTCATTGAAACCCTTCATACGTAGAGCCTGTCGCAAGAGTGGTCATTTAACTTTGTCGTATGCCTTCTCGAAGCCCACTTTGAAGATCACTCCATTCAGTTTCTTCAAGTGAATTTCATGTAGAACGACCACACCCTCTAGGATGTGTCAGACCAACATGAAAGCCGTCTGAGTCGGCTGCACCACACTATGTGCAATCCACATAAGGCGTTTTGTACCAACTTTTGTAAAGATATTGAAGCTCATATTAAGTAGACATATAAGTATGAACTGCTCAATACGAAGTGCCTCCTCCTTCTTTGGAAACATCGTGATCATTCCAAAGTTTAGGAGGAATAATTATAGTTGGTGTCAGGACCCCGATCCTAAGTCACACCGATCTAGCATGTAACACATCATATCACTTTGCGGCCTCATGCATAATAACCCACGGCCGCCGCCATTACCCGGGCCGGGACCGTTTGCGCCTTTTGGCTCACGTATATGATAGTGTTGCTAGCATTCATATGACAGAGATCCCGAGCCGACATGACTAGTCGTGAATTCAAGGTGGCACAAACTTACAGGGACACGGATACGTAACCCAACAATGAACATGTCGGTCATCAACGTATGAACCCAAGTCGTAGCAAGCTACAAGGATTTAAAGGAACAACACGTGACATTTCCCCGAAGGGACATACACGGGAACAAACAAGGATACTTGCCGGCCAACCTAAGTGTTCCGGAGCAATAGCGAACTATCATAGCTCAGTGGAAGCACTAGGAGACATTTCACCATAAGGAAGGCCACCAAGAATAAACAACTAGGTGTCGGATCCCACACATAGCAATACACGTTACACGTACGCATAACATGCAAGTATGCGATGTATAACATGGCATCACAACATAACTCAACAACTCATATAGACAAGGGTCCATAAGATCCATCATAGCATTTATTACAAGCAGCGGGTCTCATGACCCTTCACACAAAGTCATACAAGCCAAGCGGAAGCATAAAAATGTCTGAGTACAGACATCTAAAAAGAGAGAAGGCTAGAAAGCCTATCAATCTACAAGACTCTCCAAAGGAACCAGACCTCTGTCTGGGATTCCCAAGCTAATCGTCGAATCCCAGATGAAACTACTAGTGAAAATGAAGTCTTTCTATAAAAACATAAATTAAGCAAACATGAGTACAAATATACTCAGCAAGACTTACATCAGAACGAGCTACATATGCATCAGTATCAACAAGTGGGTGGTGGAGTTTAACTGTAGCAAGCCAACTTTGACTCACTGGCTATCTTGTACAACGTCTACTAGCATTTTCTTTGAGATGAGAAAGCGCACATGAGTCCACATATTCACCATATCAATACACCACTATGGATCAGCTCCCGTCTCCCTACGAGAAGGCCATCCATAGCACTCACTCTTATCTTGCGCATTTTAGAGTATCCACTTCCAGTTATCTATGAACAATGTAAGCTTTCCAAGTAGCCCATATCCGAGGACGCGGCTATCCAAATAGATCATTAACCCTGCAGGGGTGTACACTACTGCATGATACTGCTAACGCGACACTACGATCAGAGACCCTTTGCCGAAACTGTGTGCGATGCAATAATCGCAAACAGTGGTGTAAAAAACCTATCAAAAAAGGTGCAAAATGTTTGCAATGGCGGAGCCATCAAACACGGTTCAGATTTTAGTTGCATGTGCGATGTAGGACACACGGTTAATCCATTCACACTGTCTGCGATGAGGCAGAACAACAGAAATGGGCAGCCATAACAATGTGTGTGCGATGCAGGACACACGGTTAATCCATTCGAACTGTTTGAGATGAGGTAGAACAATAGAAATGGGCAGCCATATCAATGTGTGTGTGATATACGACATACGGTCAACTCGAACGAACTATTTTCGATTAGGGAACACAACAGAAATGGTTTAACTTAACAAGATGTGTGTGATATGCGGCATGCAGTTCACATGGATGAACTGTTTGCGATGAGCCAAAAGAACACAAACGAGTCATGTAAACAAGATGTGTGTGATACATGGCAAACAACCAACTCATATGAACTATTTGCGATGAGAAATTAAAACACAGATGATCAATGCAGTTACTTCATGTGCGATTCTGTGTGTACAAAAAACTTTGAAAAATGCAAACTAGTTGCTTGTGGTGGCGGAGTATCGCACACGATGCGTCTGCGAGTACTCGTGTGCGATGATTAGTATTTCACACATACGTTTCCTTATGTTAACATGTGTGTGAATTTGCAATATGGACAGTTAATATGCAAATGCCTTCTGGACATCGGGCACACGCTTAAACTCAATGAACTGTGTACACACTAATACTTTCCATGACAATTTATGAACTTGGGTAACAACATTTGAGTAACATATATATAGTGGTTACACTATTCGACAAAACAGGATCTTCGTAACACGGTTTTGACAACCATATGGTCCATATCTACATACTTAACATAGTAACAACTATCACATTTTAAGAGGCTAAGGGCCAACAACCATATGGTCCATATCTACATACTTAACATATATAGTAACAGCTAGCACATTTTAAGAGGCTGAGGGCCAACAACCATAACTATCCACTGGAAGCAGCTTGATCACGGCGACTCGACATCTCGTCAATGAAAAGGAAGAGCCCTCCTGTGCCTTGGTAGATCATGAGTAGAACAGTGTCTCTAATTTTCCAATATGGATGCATTGCCATGAGAAGCGAGAACTTGTTAATTTGAATGGTTCCATTTCTGCGGGAAATGCAGTATCTTGCAATCACTTTGGCGTTATTAGCAGACACAAGTGTAATTCGACCACGCCAGAAAATCGATCTAGGAACTGCTACAGGGGGCAATTTCTGTTGACATGTAGAATAAAAAACAATTGTAACATATCATTGAAGATATATATAGTTTATGAGCATCAACATTAAAATAAGACTTTTTACCAGCGTTTTGTGCACACAATTGGTCTTGTTCAGTGTGTGCATCATAGGTCTAATTAACCCCATCCAAAATTCAGCGTTCATACGCTGTGCTATCTCTGTCAAATTATCAACAAAGTTTATGACATGCTTCAAGTCCTTCCAGTGAAATTTGATATGCTTAGTAACATACAGATCGTTCACTATGCATCCAACATATCCTGCTTAAAAGGTGGAAAGATATTATTTATTCAGAACATGGCAGAAGAATATATAGTGTTCATAAATTGGTAAATAGAATTTGTTACTGCCTAGGAATGGAGTCAGAATATGATATCACAATTGGTTGCTTAAATGGTGATCAATTGGTTGCTTAAATAGTAATATGACAACAAGGAGAAAGTTGAAAGGACACTAACCTCGATCAGACTTTGATCGGCTGATGACGTTGGGGAAGTAAACATCCATATTAATTAGACCAGGCTGTGGTGCACGCACTAGAATTTTATTGCCAGCTTTCAGTTCATAACACTTAGACATTTTTTCTCCAAAGGTCCGCATTAAAATAGGAGTGACCATCTTTATCAAGTTTTACGCTAACCGTCATTGTAAATCCATGCTGCATTGTCAATATGACATCCTGGGAGTCATCAGCAAAGCAAGGGATGTACTGCTTGAAATGAAAATTAAGATGTAAATTAGATATATTGAAATAACAGAGCAATATGCAAATATGGGAGTAACTGATAGAACAGATCCACATATATATATATAGATGAAAGCAAAGTACAAAAAAATAGAATTAAAAATATATAATGTAACAAAGATTTGGTGCAAATATATAGATAATGTAGCATCTGTTCTATCAGGGTGCAGAGTTGCGGAGGAGTCCACGGTGAGTGTGTGGGGACGAAGTGGGCGAGAGTTTTCTTTTCCTTTTACATGTGTGAGTGAACACACACGGTTCGCAGAGGCGACGGAGATGAATCGTGTGCCATAGTAAATCATCGAGATTGAATGGGAGTCCAAATTTTCTTTGTCCTTCATCCATGAGTTTTTTCTACGATGAACATAAACCCTGCTAATCGCCGTGTTCAAATTTGATACTTTTCTGAGTTTATTTACAATATGTAGGGGATTATGTGCATTTTGTAGGCATTAATGCACGTAATTCAAATTCAAACAATCGGTGCATGAAAGGGTGCACAAGAATGGCCTGGAAAAACCATACTCGTGGTATTTAATAATTTCTTAAGCCTTTTACAAGGAATGGGCAGAGATTTCAATGGAATGCGTGGCAATAGTCAACCACAAACACGTCATTTATTGGGTTATCAACTATAGAACAATGAAATATGTGCTTGAAAAACATGATGGCTGGCATGTCGCCATGGTATGGCCTCACCGTGCCCTGGTTAAAAGCTGAGAAGGTTTGATTTATGTCGTCATGCATGCCCTTCATAAATCGAACCATCATCGAGGAAGTTCGATGCTTTCGAGAGGGAAATCACCAAGATTGAAGGGCAATCCAAATTTCCATCCTAGTTTGTCATTCATTTTTTTCCAACGATCAACATACCACCTCAAATGCAACATGTTCAAATTTGACATTTTTCCGAATTCATTTACCATATTTAGGGAAGTATGTGCATTTTCTAGGCATTAATTATGCACATAATTCAAATTCGAACAATCGGTGCACAAGAACGGTCTGGAAAACCATGCTTGTGCTATTTAGTACATTCTCATGCCTTTTACAAGGAATGGACAGATATTTCAAGGAAATGTGTGACAATAGTCAACCATAAACGCGTTGTTTACTAGGTTAACAACTATACAAAAATGAAATACATGCTTGGAAAAACATGACGCCTGGTGTGGTGCCATGGTATGATCTCATCGTGCCCTGGTAAAAATGTCGTCATGCACGCCTTTCATAAAACGAACCATCACCGAGGAAGTTTCATGGTTTCAAGGGGGAAATCACCAAAATTGCAGGGGGATCCAAATTTCCTTTGTCCTCTGTCCACGAGTTTTTTCTATGATGAACATACAACCTGCAAATCACTGTGTTCAAATTTGGCACTTTTCTGGGTTCATTTGCCATATTTAGGGGATTGTGTGCATTTCCTAGGCATTAATGCATATAATTCATGTTCAAACAATCTGTGCATGAAAGGGTCCACAAGAATGGCCTAGAAAACCATGCATGCTCGTGCCATTTAGTAAATTCTCATGCCTTTTACAAGGAATAATGGATAGATATTTTGATGAAATGTGTGGCAATAGTCAACCACAAATGTTTGTTTGTTGGGGTTTAAACTATATAAAAATGAAATAAATGCTTAAAAAACATGACACCTGGCATGGTACCATGGTATGACCTCACCATGCCCTGGTAAAAAATTAAGAAGGTTTGGCTTATGTCGTCATGCACGCCCTTCATAAATCGAACCATCACCGAGGAAGTTCCATGCTTTCGAGAGGGAAATCCCCAAGATTGAAGGGGAATACAAAATTCCGTCCTATTTTGTCATTCAGTTTTTTCCAATGATCAACATACCGCCTCAAATACAACGTGTTCAAATTTGACATTTTTCTGGGCTCATTTACCATATTTAGGGGATTATGTGCATTTTCTAGACATTAATGGACATAATTCAAATTCGAACAATCGGTGCATGAAAAGGTATACAAGAATGGTCTAGAAAACCATGCTCGTGTTATTTAGTACATTTTCATGCCTTTTACAAGGAATGGGCAGATATTTCAAGGAAATGTGTGGCAATAGTCAACCATAAACACGTCATTTACTCGGTTAACAACTATACAGAAAATGAAACACATGGTTGGAAAACATGATGCCTGACGTGGTGCCATGGTATGGCCTCACCAGGCCCTGGTAAAAATTGGAGAATGTTTTCCTTATGTCGTGATGCGTGCCTTTCATAAATTGAACCATCACCAAGGAAGTTTCATGGTTTCGAGGGGGAAATCACCAAGATTGAAGGGGGGATCCAAATTTCCTTTGTCCTTTGTCCACGAGTTTTTTTTCTACGATGAACATACAACCTGCAAATCACCGTGTTCAAATTTGGCACTTTTCCGGGTTCATTTGCCATATTTAGGGGATTATGTGCATTTCCTAGGCATTAATGCGCATAATTCAAGTTCAAACAATAGATGGATGAAAGGGTCCACAAGAACGGCCTAGAAAACCATGCTCGTGCCATTTAGTAAATTCTCATGCCTTTTACAAGGAATGGACAGATATTTCGATAAAATGTGTGACAATAGTCAACCACAAATGTTTGTTTGTTGGGTTTTCAACTATAGAAAAAATAAAATAAATGCTTAAAACATGACGCCTGGCATGGTGCCATGGTATGACCTCACCATGCCCTGGTAAAAATTTGAGAAGGTTTGGCTTATGTCATCATACACGCCCTTCATAAATCGAACCATCACGGAGGAAGTTCCATGCTTTCGAGAGGGAAATCCCCAAGATTGAAGGGGAATCCAAATTTTCTTCGTTCTTTGCCCTGGAGTTTTTTCTACGACGAACATACACCCTACAAATCACCGTGTTCAAATTTGGCATTTTTCCGGGCTCATTTACCATATTTAGGGGATTATGTGCATTTTCTAGGCATTTAGCGCATATAAATCCAATCCAGCTACAGTTGCACGGGTGTGATGTGAGGGACGTGTATTGCCGTTCGATCGCGGCGCATCCTACGGTGCACATGCGCGATCCGTGTGGCTGGGGTTCCGGCCAATCATAACGCAACACACAATAGGCTCAGCGCACATTGTTCCCGGAAGCGACGGAAATGAACCGTGTGCGATGATGGACAAGCAAAATTGTAAGGGAAGCCAAATTTCTGTTGTCATTTCTCGTTGAGCTCTTGAATACCATCACACTATATGGCTGCCCAGCCCCTCCGTCCCAGAGCTCTCTCCAGGCATCGTCCATGGCACAGCAGCGCACAGTAACTGGTAAGGAAGCGATGGCATCCCGCCGCGCCGCGTTCCTCGCCGCCCGCGGCCGCAAACATGGTAAGGAAGCGATGGCATCTTGACGTGCCAAGTTCATCGCCGCCGGCGGCCAGACAGTTACATGGGCGGACTTTGAGGCTGCCAAAGCCGCACAGAAGGAGCGGAGAAGGCAGAAAGCAGTCAAGAAAAGAGAGCCCCGCCATCGCAAGAAAAAAGAGGCCGCACACCGTGGTGAGGAGAGGTTGGCAGAGATCGAAGCACGGTGGGCTGCCGCCTACAAGGCCGGGAAGGAGAACGCCGGCGTCTGGCCAGCATGTGAGAGGTAGTTTAAGTTTGTAGTATTAGAGCAAATTACTAGTAGTACTTTAAGTTTGTAGTATTAACGTACAATGTCGGTAAGAGCATCCTTTGAGGGCTTTGAGCGTTGATTAGCATGTGTGCCCATGTGCGTTTTTTGCGTTAATCATTAGAAGATCACAAAACACATGGTTTCTATGCTGGACCCGTCTACGTTTTTTGCTTGAATGACCCATAAGTCAGTTACCTGTGCAATGTTTCCTAATAAATCAGGCGTACCATTGAACGAAAAAAAATCAAGTACACGTGTACATTTTTTGGAGACGGAATCTACCAACATTTTTTTTCTCGCACATGAGTATTTTACGCACTTTGTCTGTGTTGTGTGTTTCCCCCGCCCAAGTTTCAAGTTTCGCACCAAAATTTTCATTAGGCGCGTGATTTCAAAATTTATTCCTCCAACCACATCCCCTTCCCCTCAGTATCCCCCCTCGCTCGCGCCTCCCCCTACCGGCATCTCAAACCGCCGCCGCAACCATAGCGTCAACCACATCTATTTTCTGCTCGGATCCAGTTAGGTAACCCACCGATCTCTATCACGTCCCCGGCCTGATTGCTTAAATGGCGCCTGCAAAACATCCTCATGCCTCCAAATCCCCCCCCGCCAGGAACTGATGGCGGTCCATGGTGCGATGGCCGCTGTGCGTGTTGACCCGGAGGAACAACTCGCCTCCGCCGCCACCGCCGACATGGTGCAGGCTCTGGCCCAGATGAAGTCCCCCAGCGACTACCCCCCAGGACTTAACAGGTAAGATCTGACCAGCTAAATCTTACCAATACCACTTGCAACGACTATGATTTGTATGGTTGATGTATTAAGCATGTTCGTGCCTTGTTTATTTCAGTACCGCACACTGTGTGATGTTCAAATATTACCGTGTCCATCTCAATTTCACCAATACCAGCAACAAACTTACAATACATGACTCAGGATATCACTAGAAATGCTGCCCATTTGCTATTTTTAGTGGATGCTAACCCTGTTGTACTTAACATGCCTGTCCATGTACTTACGCAGGGTCATAACGGCCGAAGCTTTTGTTTGCCGTCGAGGTGAGCTGCATCCCATGTCTTACAGTATTTCACATAATTTGTGCAATTGCAGTTTAACTTCTACCATTTACTAGTTGTGTGTAGGTACACATGTCAGTGGCACTGATCCACGCTTCGACCCGAAGGAACAGCTCGCCTCCGCCGTCGCTGACTTTGGGCGAGCTCTGGCCAAGATGAAGTGCCCCAGCAACTACCTCTCCGGACTTACCAAGTATATACTCTCTAGTTCATTCTTACCAATACCAGTTGCAATTAATGGCTATGTTCTATACGGTCGATGTATTAAGCATGTTCTAGTAAACATGCCTAACACGTTTTTGCTACTTTCCCTACCTTTTTATAGACATCTGGGCCATTCTCTGCTCTGGCAGCACCTGCCTTGTGATGTTTAACTATGCCAATTGCATTTTTATCAGTACCGGTTTCGATGTCTATTAAGCCTGTTGCAATTAACAATTGAATCCATTTTTAAATAGTTGTATTTCAATGGCTACAAACTTACAAAACATGACTTAGGATGCTGTTAAGCCTGCTGCAATTAACAGTTGTATCCATTTTTTAATCTGTCCATTTGCTACCATGCTACTCTCCACAATGAAGATATACTAGAGATGTTGCCCATTTGCTATTTTTGGTGGATGCTAACCCTGTTGTACTTAACATGCTTGTCCATGTACTTACGTAGGGTCATAACGACCGATGCTGTTGTTTGCCATCAAGGTTAGCTGCATCCCATGTCTTACAGTATTTCACATCATTTGTGCAATTGCAGTTTAACTTCTACCATTTACTGGTTGTTTGTAGGTACACATGTCAGTGGCACTGATCCACGCTTTGACCCAGAGGAACAGCTCGCCTCCGCCACCGCTGACTTTGGGCGGGCTCTGGCCAAGATGAAGTGCCCCAGCAACTACCTCTCAGGACTTACCAAGTATGTACCCACCAGTTCAATCTTACTAATACCAGTTGCAATTAATGGCTATGTTTTGTACTGTCGATGTATTAAGCATGTTGTAGTAAACATGCTAACACATTTTAGCTCATTTCCCTACCTTTTTATAGACAACTAGGCCATTATCTGCTCTGGCAGCACCTGCCCTATGATGTTTAACTCTGCCAATTGCATTCTTATCAGTACCGGTTTCAATGGCCATTAAGCCTGTTGCAATTAACAGTTGTATCCATTTTTAAAGAGTTGTATTTCGATGGCTACAAACTTACAAAACATGAATTAGGATGTTGTTAAGCCTGTTGCAATTAACAGTTGTATCCATTTTTTAATCCATCCCTTTGCTACTGTGCTACTCCTTCGAAATGAAGATATCACTACAGATGCTGCCGTCTTATTACCATTTGCTAGTTTTGGTGGATGTTAACCCTGTTGTAGTTAACATTGGCTTTCCATGTACTTACACAGGGCTACAATGGGCGATGCTGTTGTTTGCCGTCGAGGTTAGCTGCATCCCATGTCTTATACACCATCTATTCCTAAATATAAGTATTTTTAGAGATTCCAATATAGACTACATAAGGAGCAAAATGAGTGAATCTAGATTCTAATCTAAACTATATCTATAATTCTATATACATCGTATGTAGTTCATATTGAAATCTCAAAAAAAACTTGTACTTAGGAACATATGTAGTTGTATTTTACATCATTTGTGCAATCTCATTTTAGCTTCTAACATTTACTGGTTGCTTGTAGGTACATATATGAGCGGTACTGATCCATGCTTCGATCCCTTTTGCATATGGGGCAATGAGATATTCATGAACAAGCATAAAGTGAGGAAACTAAGAAAGATCGTTAGGCAAAAGAAACGGGTGATTGGAATTAAGCTCTTTATTTACACTTTGTTGAAGACAATAGTGAACTTTAGGATGGTTAGTAATGTGTTGCCTTTTCCCCCTGCCCACAACAAGTTACTCTATTATACCTCAGTATCTGATATTTTTCTCTTTTCAGTGGTTTCCGAAGCTATTTACTGATGATTACCTTGCAAACTACATGACCGGAGTGGAGGAAACTAAGGTTAAAGTATATAATTCATGCTACCATGATAATGCTCTAGAAGTCTTCCTGAAGGCGGTGAAGGATGGGCGGGCGATCGTCACAAGGGGTTGGACAAAAGTGGTTCGTGCCTATGGCATGCAGGAAGGCACATTATGGGCATTCCGCTTCTTCAACACCGTCGGTAGTCAAAATGATTTACACTGGTCTCTTCACCTTTACCGCCTTTAAATACTGTGGTTCATCATAGTTAATTGCTGCCTAATCCTGTAATTACTGAACATATTGTACTGGCAATTTTGTTTATGGATTCATTGTTGAACCATTGTGCTGAGAATTTGAATTGCACGTTTCATATTTCAAAATTTTCAATTAGAATAATAAATTACATGCAAAAATAAAAAGAGAACAAACGTTCATGGAACTTTGCAAACAGTTCTCGCAGTAAAAGCGCTTGTGATGGATAGCCCAATGCCACACAGTTTTCTACATCAAATCGTGTGTGATGTAGTTAATGAAAGCAAACAGTTAACCAAGGAAGAGAGTGTGTGATAGTTACACCTTTCACACACAAGCGTATACATAAAACTGTGTGGCATGTACATACAAATGTAAACATTTTCCCTGGATTGACTGTGTGGGATGTACATAAAAACGGAAACGTATTCCTTGGATTAACTATGTGCGATATACATACGAACGAAAATGTTTTTCTGGGATTCACCGTGTGGGATGTACATACCTATGGAAATGATGTTCTCGGATCACCATGTGGGATGTACATACCTACGGAAATGATTGGGTTTCAATGCCTCACCCGATTGCACACGACCCCAGCCTGGGTCCCAGGAGGGCCTATGCCTGACGATTTCTGGGTCGTGTGGGAAGGACACCCTATCGCACACACTCACTTGGCGACGGTTCCAAATGCTGTCGCAGAAAGGGTTAAAAACCGTTTGTTTAGGACCGATGCATACCATTGGTACTTCTTCACACACGCTCTCATCAATTATCGCCGTTTACACGACATGTACTCGGCAACCTTCAAGCGGAAGCCCATCAAGGGCGTCATCCACGACCTGACTAACCACACAAGTATCTAGTCCATGTTTATCTTCTATTTGGGTTCCATCTGCAAGGAAGTCCGGCCGAGGTTTCCACTACGGCCCCAAACGATGTGTGCATGTTCCCGAGCCCACCAAACGGGTGCCTCGGTACACCGGGCCATGGTGTATCTACCGCATCATAGCCCACCCCTAGGGGAAGCGCTACACACGACCTCCAACACATATCCTACGAACACCATAAACTAGTTGCAACTCCTGGACAGAGATCAAGGAGACTAATAAGTCGAGAGGGTCCATGGGTTTCGGGCCCAATGCGCGGTAGTAGCTGTCTTGGATCACAAACACAGAACTCAGTTCGTGAGGATGGTTTCAATGAGACAACCCACCATGTACTCCTACATGGCCTCTCATCGCCACCTTTACCAAATCATGTTCACACACTTAGCTCTCAACAGCCGGACATGTTCCTCACCATCCCAATCCATCCCAAATGAATCAGACCTGACACAACTCTAAGCATAGCAAGCATAACAAGCAAGCATGAATGAGTAGGCACATCATGGATCAAACAACTCCTACTCATTCTAGTGGGTTTTAACTATTTACTGTGGCAAAGACGGTCATGCAGAGGAATGGGTTCAACTACCGCAACATGTAACAGTTGAATCGTTGTTGTCCTAATGCAGTAAAAGAGAGCAAGCGCGAGAGAGTGGGATTGTATCGGAATCCTCAAAGGGGGTTTGCTTGCCTGGTACTTCTGAAGATGATATAGCTCTTCATCGGTGTCATCGGTCACAATGTCGGAACAAAGGTCTATCGAGAGGGGAAAACCACTGGTAAACAAAAAAAGGAACAACAATCAATGCGATGCAACAATATGATGCATGTTAATGACATGGCAACATGCTATTGATTGAGCTAATGCAACTTGCTAAAGGATTAAATGAAATTTATTTGAACCAAGGGCTTAAATTTAAACTCCATATAAGACATTTAGAATGCCATTTATTCAAATTTTCATATATAGTGGATGAAGGTTATTCAAACATGCATGGAAATGCCATAAATAGATTCATTGGATTTTTATGATAATTTTTCATATATAAATTATTTTCATCTGAGCTACAGTTGATTTTCTATGATTTTTATAAGTTTATAGCATTTTCTGAAAATAATAAATCATTTATGATTTATTTTAAACTCCAGATTTAATTGTTGCGTCAGCATGAGGTCAGCACTACGTCATGGTGGCATCAGCATTGGCCAAAGTCAAATCTGACTCGTGGGGCCTACCTGTCATCGAGTCGGTTAACTAACATGGTTAATTAACCTACTAAAAACTATTAGTAGAGCTGGGCCCACTTGTCGGTGTCACTGGAGAGCAATTAGCCTCAAGCTAATTACTGCCACGGCGACTAACCGGCGATTAGCCGCCGGCGGTAAGCAGGACACGGCGGAGGTCCTCGCCCGACCATTTCCGGTGACGAGAGCTCGCGTGGCTGGGCGTGTTGGGAAGCTGGCGTTGCGGCGTGTCGGCTGGCGGCGGCGGGAGGTGCTGGGATGGTATGAAGCAGCACCGACACAGAGCTACAGCGGTGGCGGTGCTCTGGCCAGCATGGGCGCGGGGCTACGACTCGCTTTCAAGCGAACCAAGAAGCTAGGTGGCATCTAAGGGGCTCGAGGAGCACGTCGGGCAGCACAGCGGGGCGAGGTAAGCTCGGAGGTGAGCTACACATCGACCATGGCGGACGACAGCCTTGGGTGCTCGTAGGGCGGCGGCTAGAGGAAGAAAGCAAGAGGGGGAGGTGAGGGAAAATACTCAGGGGCTCACGATGGTTGTAGCAGGCGTTGAAGCGGGCTCGGGGAAGGCCGGAGCTGAGTAGGGCGACAAGGCGGATCTCCGGCGGTCGAGGAGGAGGAAGGCGTCGGGGGCGACGCTTCAGGGGTCTTACGGTTGCGTGTCTCGGTGAGGGGGTTGGGGGCGAGGTGGCGGAGCTCAGGGACAGCTCGAGGCATCGTCGGGACGGCGGTGGCGAGCGGCGGTGACAGGGGCGCTCGGGCGCATGAGAGGGAGGAAGCAGAGGGGGGGAGAGCGCTCGAGGGAGAGCTGGACAACTTTGGGGGTCACGTGGCGTCGTCCGGGCATGTCGAGGAGGAGCCAGGAAGGCAGGGAGGGAGGACGTTGGCGGGCGCGCAGTGACCACGCAACTGCTACTGTCCGAGGAGGAAGACGACAGGGGAGGAGGAGCTGGGCTGGGCCGGTTTCTCTCCTGGGCCAGGTAGGCGGGCTGCTCAGGTAAGTCATCTACCCTTTTCTATTTTGTTCCCGTTTTCTATTTTATTTCTATGTTTTGACTTAGCAAAAATACTAAATCATTTCCAAAAATCCTAAAATAAATTTATCGACACGTTTTGAATTATTTCCAACATCCCTCATTTAGTTTCAGAATCATTCGAGCATTTAAAATAGTTATAGCATTTAAATGCTCAAATTCAAATACACTATGATTTAATTCAAAAATCCATAAATGACCTAGAAAAATGTGCACCATTTTTGGCAGAGGTTTTCACCCACTTCAAAAATGATGAACTTTTTAGAAGGGCATTTTGGGTTCATTGAAAATATTTTTTTCCTGATCCTAGTTGAATTCCATTTGATGCTAGGATTTGAAGATCCCCCATTTCAAATTCATTTAAACTTAGACATGATGCATGGATGCTGATGCAACTAGTTACAAACAAATTCTAGGTCTGTGACAACTCACCCCCACTAAACAAGAATCTCGTCCCGAGATTCAAGACGTTAGGTAAGAGGAAAGAAGGTCACAAAACTATCACAATCTTCTCGATCCAACTACCCTCTCGAAGATGTTGATTCATATCATCATATTGATCTTGACGTCTTCGCTTTCGTGATCTTTGTCCAACGCGATGATGATAGAAAGAAACTCTACAAGATTTGATCTTCTTGAAGATTGAGCAACTAAAGATCAACTCACAGAATGAGACATTGAAACACCTCTTGAGCTGAGACGCAAAACACACACCGAGAGGGATGGAAGGAAGAGATAACAGAGGTTCAATTTGGTGATCAACAATTCCGTGCTTAAGATGGTGAATGCGTTCCAAAGTAGCGAGGAATTAAGTTTCCCCTGACAGCATTATGGAGCACCTTAGGGAAGATGATTCATAGAAGTATTCCATGAAGTGGCAAAAATAATTACTTTTTATATCGAGATCACTGAAACTCTTCAAACCGTCCTAAGGCAATTCGCAAACGATCGTTTGGAGGAATTCGAAAGATATGGCATACTTAGTTGGAAAAGAAACTATGGTTATGGAACAATCGGCAAACTGAAGGTACAAACCAATTGATACCGGGGATATAACCTAGTGTCTGAGCGTGTTCTCAAGAACTTGATCATTTCCATATTCATAAAGGTTTGCCAACATCCGTGCCAAGATCCTAGTGCCATCTCGTACTACCATGATGAATAATGATGGAGGATGCAAATGCAAAGGAGCGTGTTCTCAGATTTGTCCTTAGCAATGCCAAGGATCAAGACCTGGATGATCGACCGAGAGACATTTAGCACTCTGCTTCTAATGTTCTCCTTGATGTACTAGTTACCACGATCATGCTTAAAAGCATCATCGATATGGTTATCAAGTAAAGGTCGGACTTCGGGAACACAAAGAATCCATAAGGAATAACTTCGAGGATTAGTCATATGAAATCCTCATGGGGAAGCGACCAACTTTTCCAATCAAGATACTACAATAATAGGTCTTCCGGCTAGGTGTGTTGGCCACAACTTCCACTGTATCGGTTTAGAAAGACCAAAATTATAATACTTGGTAAATGTTACAACCATCATATCTGCCTGAGATTCAGATCTGATTGGTGACAGGACGCTCCGACTCAGCATGTCTGAAAAGGAAAGTTTGCAACACAAATGAAGAGTCGAGGTTGCGATATTCTTGGGAAATGGACTATGGTAGTAAGCTCCAAAACATGAGCTAGTTCTGCTACACACATGTGAACACCCTGTCCCAGACAAGCATGACCACATAGTTGTCTTATAATAAAACACTACCGAGTTCAGGTGGGGAACAATCATCGAGGATATCGAAGTCCTTACATAAGTCCGGATGAGCTCTTAAGAAGGAACTTGTTCTCCTTGAACAAATCAATCAGTAGCTTGGTGTGCTAGGAGATACATATGGAATGGAGGTAGCGAGCCTATAAAACCATAGAATTCTTCCCACATGCATGGCTGACTTGGAACGATTCCAAATGAAGCAAAACGACTTTCTCAAGTCCATGGCGGCAACTTGCACCAAATGCACATGAACTTAGAGGAAATCACTTCCTTCATCATAAATTATACTTCATGGGTTAACATGAAGATAATGTTTAAGAAAGTTTCCAACACTAGCTTTAATGTTCAACATGAATCATGGAGAAGATAAACATGTTGCCGATGTGCTCGACAACAATTCATCGAGGTTTCCATACAAATGGAGTTCCATAACTATGTGAACATGATGATAGCATTGGTTAGACCAAGAGATATAACGGTGTATGCTCAAGGAAACAACCACGAGTAAGACAACATTACGAACATCGTTGGTTCTAATTTGATTTGATGATAGCCCACACTCAAATCAAAGTTTTGACAAGATAATAGATCCAACAACTAATCACGGTGACCAATCAATGAAGATACCATATTTCTTCAACACACACACACACAAAAGATATCCCTAGGCAAAGCTTTTATCTTCCAACTATCCAAGTTGTTGTTTAGCTTAACCAACTAGCTCAGGGGGTATGCAACACAGATTCTTGGAGAAGAGGTGGTTTATAGGAAAACCATTTGATCATGAACTCAACATAATGGCCAGGGGACAACCTAGTGATACTTCCATGACGATATCCAGAAAATCATGAACCATCGATATGTTACTAAGCTTGAGAACAATCTTGCTTTTTAGGGCAAGACGATATGATAAAAAGAGTGAGGGGTTGACAAAATCCTAACTCATTGATCGAGGAGTGCACTAGAAATATGGACTAGGTAGCACGATCAATCTTAGAATGCTGGTTCAGTAACCAACACACTAAAAATGAGATTATCGTCCATTAACTACCAAGCAATGGGGTTGCTATGAGTACTGAGCTCACACAACATAGTTCATTTGTCGACATTCTGGTTACAACAACATAGGGACCAATGAATGAATAATGATGGTGAGAAGTATCACTGCGTCAAGAATTCATAAGAGGTGGTGCAATTCTCATGACAATCCTGACATAGAGAATGTAATACTCCAAGGCACAGCAGAACAAAACCTGGATTGGCATTTTGATCCGCGGAATACAACTACTTTGACCCAATCCAAGAGATGGATGAGATGTTGGGTTTTTTTCTCTTAGGCATTATGAAATGTAATGGCTTGATGTACCACAAGAGTAAAATGCATCGATGAACACGAATGCACACATACTGTTGACTATCAATTGATAGACCAGGGTCAGAATACAACCAAGGAGGGACAACTCAAAGGAACATATGATTTATTTGTGAGTTGTGGATGCATAGATTAGCATGTCAAGCAAGGGTCAACATATTTGGATAACCCATGCAAAAAAGTAGGACTAAGAGGTTCACAATATAGAATCGATAACTCATCAAAAGCACTCTTATTGTGAACTTTTGGTTCAAAGGAACTTCCGCTAAGGATGGTTCATGGTATTAGGAAGAACGATATACCATGAACCTTGAGGGCTATCACAAAGTTTACTAATATCCTGGAGGAATGAGCAAACACTATCAACACGAGGTAAGTAGAGTGAATCTTGGGTTCAAGAACCTAGATATAGAATACCTACATACTAAATAATATCAGGAGATGCTTTCAAAAATGATGGCTAGAATTATCACACTGGGAATACAACATAAGGTTGGGTTACATGTGGTTATCTATGATATCCTAATGTCCTGATAACTTCAGCATATATGTCGAGGCAACAGAGTACCTCAACTCGACGATTAGTGTGGCTATTCTGGCCTAAAAGGACATCGGGAATAGGGAGGAAAGATTTGCAAATGCACCAAATTATTTAGAAACCTGGGATAACTCGGACAACATAACATCTGTAAATGCTCAAAAGATTTAGAGACATCCTGCAAAAATGGTGGTATTAACCACTCAAAATCATAATATCAAGGATCTGAGACCAACTGATGATACACAGAAGTAGTAGGAACTGAACCGAGGCTTGAATCCATCATTCCTATAAGTCTACGGATTAGTAACACGTGATCCTCATAGAAGAAATGAGAAGCCTAGTTCTTAATCCCCGTAGGAAAGAAGAGGGTGACTCAGATCAGAAGGACATAAGGTAAAGGAGTAAAAAGAGCCTTACGTTCCCTTCCACAATCAATTCCCTTATATAACTAAAGCATTTATAGACACGACTTTGACCAGTTTGGCTTGGCAATCCTACATGCAGTTATGCTTTGATACCAAAGCTGCTAGGACCCCGATCCTAAGTCACACCGATCTAGCATATAACACACCATATCACTTTGCGGCCTCACACATGGTAACCCATGGCTGCCGCCATTACCTGGGCCAGGACCATTTGCGCCTTTTGGCTCACGTATATGATAGTGTTGCTAGCATCCATATGCTAGGGAACCCGGGCCGACATGACTAGTCGTAAACCCAAGGTGGCACAAACTTACAGGGACATGCATATGTACCTAACAAGGAACGTGTCGGTTGATACGTCTCCAATGCATATATAATTTTTCATTGTTCCATGCTGTTATATTATCATTCTTGGATGTTTTACAATCATTTTATAGAAACTTTATATCATTTTTTGGGACTAACCTTTTGACATAGTGCCCAGTGCCAGTTGCTGTTTTTTGCTTGTTTTTTACTTTGCAGAATATCAGTACCAAACGGAGTCCAAATGCAGCGAAGCTTTTTGGAGATTTTTTCTGGACCAGAAGACACCCGGTGGGTCAAAGAAGTACCAGAGGGGAGGCCCGTGGTGGGCACAACCCACCAGGGCACGCATAGAGGGCTTGTGCCCCCCACGGAGACCTCCCGCACCGCCTCTTCGCCGTATAAATTCCCAAATATTCCAGAAACCCTAGGGAGTCGACAAAAAACAATTCCACCCACCGCAAGTCCAGAACCACGAGATCTAATCTAACACCATCATGGAGGGGCTCATCATCCTCATTGGTGCCTCTCCGATGTTACGTGAGTAGTCCAGCATAGACCTAAGGGTCCGTAGGCAGTAGCTAGATGCCTTCCTCTCTCTTTTTTCATTATCAATACAATGGTCTCTTGGAGATCTATTTGATGTAACTCTTTTGGCGGTGTGTTTGCTGGGATCTGATGAACTTTGAGTTTATGATCAGATCTATATCCATGAATATTATTTGAGTCTTCTTTCATCTCTTATATGCATGATTATTTATAGCCTCGTATTTCTTCTTCGAATCTTTGGTTTAGTTAGGCCAACTAGATCGATTTTTCTTGCCATGGGAAGAGGTGCTTTGTGATGGGTTCGATCTCGCGGTGTTCTTTCGTAGTGACAGAAGGGGAAGCAAGACACGCATGTACCGTTGCTATTAAGGATAACAAGATGGGTGAAGGAAATATGCCCTAGAGGCAATAATAAAGTTGTTATTTATATTTCCTTATATCATGATGAATGTTTATTATTCATGTTAGAATTGTATTAATCGGAAACTTAGTACACATGTGAATACATAGACAAAACAGAGTGTGCCTAGTATGCCTCTACTTGACTAGCTCATTAATCAAAGATGGTCAAGTTTCCTGACCATAGACATGTGTTGTCATTTGATGAACGGGATCACATCATTAGAGAATGATGTGATGGACAAGACCCATCCGCTAGCTTAGGATAATGATTGTTTAGTTTTATTGCTATTGCTTTCTTCATGACTTATACATATTCCTCTGACTATGAGATTATGCAACTCCCTTGTACCGGAGGAACACCTTGTGTGCTATCAAACATCACAATGTAACTGGGTGATTATAAAGATGCTCTACAGGTGTGTCCGAAGGTATTTGTTGGGTTGGCATAGATCAAGATTAGGATTTGTCACTTCGAGTATCGGAGAGGTATCTCTGGGCCCTCTCGGTAATGCACATCACTATAAGCCTTGTAAGCAATGTGACTAATGAGTTAGTTGCAGGATGATGTGTTACAAAACGAGTAAAGAGACTTGCCGGTAACGAGATTGAACTAGGTATGATGATACCGACGATTGAATCTCGGGCAAGTAACATACCAATGACAAAGGGAATGTCGTATGTTGTTATGCGGTTTAACCGATAAAGATCTTTATGTAGGAACCAATATGAGAATCCAGGTTCCACTATTGGTTATTGAGCGGAGATGTGTCTTAGTCATGTCTACATAGTTCTTGAACCCGTAGGGTCCACATGCTTAATGTTCGATGCCGATTTGTATTATGAGTTGTGTGTTTTGGTGACCGAAGTTTGTTCGGAGTCCCGGATGAGATCACGGACATGACGAGGAGTCTCGAAATGGTCGAGAGGTAAATGTTGATATATTGGAAGGTTATATACGGACACCAGAATGGTTCCAAAGAGGTTCGAGGATTTTTAGGAGTACCGGGAGGTTATCGGAACCCCCCTAGAAAGTTAATGGGCCTCATGGGCCATAGTGGAGAGGAGGAGGCATGCCACATGAGGTGGCGCCCCCCTTACCAATCTGAATTGGACAAGGGGTGGGGGGCGCGTCCCCCCCTTTCCTTCTCCCTCTCCACCTCTTTCCCCTTTCCCTCTCCGTTGGAAGGAAGGGGGGAGCCGACTAGGACTAGGAGTCCTAGTGGGACTCCCCCCACTTGACGGCCCCCCTAGGGCCGGCCGACCTCCCCTCCCCTCCTTTATATACGTGGGCAGGGGGCACTATTGGGGAACGTAGTATTTCAGAAAATTTCCTACAATCACGTAAGATCTATCTAGGAGAACATAGCAAGGAGCGGGGAGAGTGTGTCCACGTACCCTTGTAGACCGAAAGTGGAAGCGTTTAGTAACGCGGTTGATGTAGTCGAGCGTCTTCGCGATCCAACCGATTAAGTACCGAACACACGGCACCTCCGTGATCTGCACACATTCAACTCAGTGAATCCCTCGAACTCTTGATCCAGTTGAGGTCGAGGGAGAGTTTCGTCAGCACGACAGCATGGTGACGGTGATGATGAAGTTACCAGCGCAGGGCTTTGCCTAAGCACTACGACAATATGACCGAGGTGTAAAACTGTGGAGGGGGCACCACACACGGCTAAAGATCAACTTGTGTGTCTATGGGGTGCCCCCCTCCCCCGTATATAAAGAAGGGGAGGAGGAGGCCGGCCGGCCCTAGGGGCGCGCCCAAGGAGGGGAGTCCTACAAGGATTCCACCAAGAGGGAGAGAGGGGGAAGGAAGGAGA
>NC_041392.1:304557000-304616187 GCF_002162155.2 Triticum dicoccoides | reverse complement strand
GGGGGGGGCTGCCCTGGCTCGCCTCCTCTCTCTCCAATAAGGCCCATGGTGGCCCATTAGTTCCCCCGGGGTTTCCGGTAACCCCTCCGGCACTCTGGTTTTACCCGAAACTATCCGAAACACTTCTCGTGTCCGAATAACATGGTCCAATATATCAATCTTTATGTCTCGACCATTTCGAGACTCCTCGTCATGTCCGTGATCTCATCCATGACTCCAAAAAACCTTTAGTACATCAAATCACATAACTCATAATACAAATAGTCATCAAACGTTAAACGTGCGGACCCTACGGGTTCGAGAACTATGTAGACATGATCGAGACTCATCTCCGGTCAATAACCAATAGCGGAACCTGGATGCTCATATTGGCTCCTACATATTCTACGAAGATCTTTATTAGTCAAACCGCATAACAACATACGTTGTTCCCTTTGTCATTGGTATGTTACTTGCCCAAGATTCGATCGTCGGTATCACCATACCTAGTTCAATCTCGTTACCGGCAAGTCTCTTTACTCGTTCCGTAATGCATCATCCCGCAACTAACTCATTAGTCACATTGCTTGCAAGGCTTATAGTGATGTGCATTACCGAGAGGGCCCAGAGATACCTCTCTGACAATCGGAGTGACAAATCCTAATCTTGATCTATGCCAACTCAACAAACGCCATCGGAGACACCTGTAGAGCATCTTATAATCACCCAGTTATGTTGTGACGTTTGATAGCACACTAAGTGTTCCTGCGATATTCGGGAGTTGCATAGTCTCATAGTCATAGGAACATGTATAAGTCATGAAGAAAGCAATAGCAATAAACTAAATGATCATAGTGCTAAGCTAATGGATGGGTCTTGTCAATCACATCATTCTTTAATGATGTGACCCCGTTCATCAAATGACAACACATGTCTATGGGTAGGAAACTTAACCATCTTTGATTAACGAGCTAGTCTAGTAGAGGCATACTAGGGATACTCTGTTTGTCTATGTATTCACACATGTACTAAGTTTCCGGTTAATACAATTCTAGCATGAACAATAACCATTTATCATGATATAAGGAAATATAAGTAACAACTTTATTATTGCCTCTAGGGCATATTTTCTTCAGTGTCCCACTTGCACTAGAGTCAATAATCTAGATTACACAGTAATGATTCTAACACCCATGGAGTCTTGGTGCTGATCATGTCTTGCTCGTGAGAGAGGCTTAGTCAACGGGTCTGCAACATTCAGATCCGTATGTATCTTGCATATCTCTATGTCTCCCTCCTTGACTTCATCGCGGATGGAATTGAAGCGTCTCTTGATGTGCTTGGTTCTCTTGTGAAATCTGGATTCCTTTGCCAAGGAAATTGCACCAGTATTGTCACAAAAGATTTTCATTGGACCTGATGCACTAGGTATTACACCTAGATCGGATATGAACTCCTTCATCCAGACTCCTTCATTTGCTCCTTCTAAAGCAACTATGTACTCTGCTTCACACGTAGATCCCGCCACGACGCTCTGCTTAGAACTGCACCAACTGACAGCTCCACCATTCAATAAAAATACGTATCCGGGTTGTGACTAAGAGTCATACGGATCAGTGTCGAAGCTTGCATCGACGTAACCGTTTATGACGAGCTCTTTGTCACCTCCATAAACGAGAAACATATCCATAGTCCTTTTTGGGTATTTCAGGATGTTCTTGACTGCTGTCTAGTGATCCACTCCTAGATTACTTAGGTACCTCCCTGCTAAACTAATAGCAAGGCACACATCAGGTCTGGTACACAACATTGCATACATGATATAACCTATGGCTGAAGCATAGGGAATGACTTTCATTTTCTCTCTATCTTCTCCAGCGGTCGGGCATTGAGTCTGACTCAACTGCACACCTTGTAACACAGGCAAGAACCCTTTCTTTGCTTGATCCATTTTGAACTTCTTCAAAACTTTATCAAGGTATGTGCTTTGTGAAAGTCCAATTAAGCATCTTGATCTATCTCTATAGATCTTGATGCCCAATATATAAGCAGCTTCACCAAGGTCTTTCATTGAAAAATTCTTATTCAAGTTTCCTTTTATGCTATTCAGAAATCCAGTATCATTTCCGATCAACAATATGTCATCCACATATAACATCAGAAATGCTACAGAGCTCTCACTCACTTTGTTGTAAATACAGGCTTCTGCAAAATTCTGTATAAAAACATATGCTTTGATCACACTATCAAAGCGTATATTCCAACTCCGAGATGCTTGCACCAGTCCATAAATGGATCGCTGGAGCTTGCACACTTTGTTAGCACCTTTTGGGTCGACAAAACCTTCCGGTTGCATCATATACAACTCTTCTTTAAGATATCCATTAAGGAATGCAATTTTGACATCCATTTACCAAATTTCATAATCATAAAATGCGGCAATTGCTAACATGATTCGGACGAACTTAAGCATCGCTACGGGTGAGAAGGTCTCATCGTAGTCAACTCCTTGAACTTGTCGAAAACCTTTTGCGACAAGTCGAGCTTTGTAGACAGTAACATTACCATCAACGTCAGTCTTCTTCTCGAAGATCCATTTATTCTCTATGGCTTGCCGATCTTCGGGCAAGTCAACCAAAGTCCACACTTTGTTCTCATACATGGATCCCATCTCAGATTTCATGGCCTCAAGCCATTTTGTGGAATCTGGGCTCATCATCACTTCCTCATAGTTCGTAGGTTCATCATGGTCAAGTAACATGACCTCCAGAACAAGATTACCGTACCATTCTAGTGCGGATCTTGCTCTGGTTGACCTACGAGGTTCGGTAGTAACTTGATCAGAAGTTTCATGATCATTATCATTAGCTTCCTCACTAATTGGTGTAGGAATCACTGGAACTGATTTCTGTGATGAACTACTTTCCAATAAGGGAGAAGCTACAATTACCTCATCAAGTTCTACTTTCCTCCCACTCACTTCTTTCAAGAGAAACTCCTTCTCTAGAAAGGATCCATTCTTAGCAACTAATATCTTGCCTTCGGATCTGTGATAGAAGGTGTACCCAACAGGTTTCCTTTGGGTATCCTATGAAGACACATTTCTCCAATTTGGGTTTGAGCTTACCAGGTTGAAGCTTTTTCACATAAGCATCGCAACCTGAAACTTTAAGAAATGACAATTTGGGTTTCTTGCCAAACCACAGTTCATATGGTGTCATCTCAACGGATTTTGATGGTGCCCTATTTAACGTGAATGCAACCGTCTCTAAAGCATAACTCCAAAACGATAGCGGTAAATCAGTAAGAGACATCATAGATCGCACCATATCTAATAAAGTGCGGTTACGACATTCGGACACACCATTACGTTGTGGTGTTCCAGGTGGCGTGAGTTGCGAAACTATTCCGCATTGTTTCAAATGAAGACCAAACTCGTAACTCAAATATTCACCGCCATGATCAGATCATAGAAACTTAATTTTCTTGTTACAATGATTTTCGGATTCACTCTAAAATTCTTTGAACTTTTGAAATGTTTCAGACTTATGTTTCATCAAGTAGATATACCATATCTACTCAAATCATATGTGAAGATCAGAAAATAATGATACCCGCCGCGAGCATCAACACTCATCAGACCGCATACATTAGTATGTATTATTTCCAATAAGTCTGTTGCTCGCTCCATTGTGTCGGAGGACAGAGTCTTAGTCATCTTGCCCATGAGGCATGGTTCGCAAGCATCAATTGATTCATAATCAAGTGACTCCAAAAGCCCATCAACATTGAGTTTCTTCATGCACTTTACACCAATATGACCTAAATGGCAGTGCCACAAATAAGTTGCAGTATCATTATTAAACTTACGACTTCAATACTATGAATATGTGTATCACCACTATCGAGATTTAATAAAAATAGACCACTCATCAAGGGTGCATGACCATAAAAGATATTATTCATATAAATAGAACAACCATTATTCTCCGATTTAAATGAATAACCGTCTCACATCAAACAAGATCCCGATATAATGTTCATGCTTAACGCTGGAATCGAATAACAATTATTCAGGTCTAAAACTAATCCCGAAGGTAGATGTAGATGTAGCGTGCCGACCGCGATCACATCGACTTTGGAACCATTTCCCACGAGCATCGTCACCTCATCCTTAACCAATCTTCGCTTAATCCGTAGCCCCTGTTTCGAGTTGCAAATATGAGCAACAGAGCCAATATCATATACCCAGGCGCTACTGCGAGCATTAGTAAGGTACACATCAATAACATGTATATCAAATATACCTTTCACTTTGCTATCCTTCTTATCCACCAAATACTTGGGGTAGTTCCGCTTCCAGTGACCAGTCCCTTTGTAGTAGAAGCACTCAGTCTCATGCTTAGGTTCAGACTTGGGCTTCTTCACTTGAGCAACAACTTGCTTGCCGTTCTTCTTGAAATCCCCCTTCTTCCCTTTGCCCTTCTTCTTGAAACTAGTGATCTTGTTGACCATCAACACTTGATGCTCCTTCTTGATTTCTACCTCCGCAGCTTTTAGCATTGGGAAGAGCTCGGGCATTGTCTTATCCATCCCTTGCATATTATAGTTCATCACAAAGCTTTTGTAGCTTGGTGGAAGTGATTGAAGAACTTTTTCAATGACACTATCATCAGGAAGATTAACTCCCAGTTGAGTCAAGTGGTTGTGGTACCCAAACATTCTGAGTATATGTTCATTGACAGAACTATTCTCCTCCATCTTACAGCTATTGAACTTATTCGAGACTTCATATCTCTCAATTCAGGCATTTGCTTGAAATATTAACTTCAACTCCTAGAACATCTCATGTACTCCATGACGTTCAAAATGTCTTTGAAGTCCCGATTCTAAGCTGTAAAGCATGGCACACCGAACTATCGAGTAGTCATCAACTTTGCTCTGCCAGACGTTCATAACATCTGGTGTTGCTCCTGCAGCGGGCTTTGCACCTACCGGTGCTTCCAGGACGTAATTCTTCTGTGCAGTAATGAGGATAATCCTCAAGTTACGGACCCAGTCCGTGTAGTTGCTACCATCATATTTCAAGTTAACTTTCTCTAGGAACGCATTAAAATTCAACGGAACAGTAGCACGGGCCATTTATCTACAACAACATAGACATGCAAAATACTATCAGATACTAAGTTCATGATAAATTAAAGTTTAATTAATCATATTACTTAAGAACTCCCACTTAGATAGACATCCCTCTAATCATCTAAGTGATCACGTGATCCATACCAACTAAACTATGTCCGATCATCATGTGAGATGGAGTAGTTTTCAATGGTGAACATCACTATGTTGATCATATCTACTATATGATTCACGCTCGACCTTTCGGTCTCAGTGTTCTGAGGCCATATCTGCATATGCTAGGCTCGTCAAGTTTAACCCGAGTATTCTGCATGTGCAAAACTAGCTTGCACCCGTTGTATGTGAACGTAGAGCTTATCACACTTGATCATCACGTGGTGTCTCGGCACGACGAACTGTAGCAACGGTGCATACTCAGGGAGAACACTTATACCTTGAAATTTAGTGAGAGATTATCTTATAATGCTACCGTCGTACTAAGCAAAATAAGATGCATAAAGGATAAACATCACATGCAATTAATATAAGTGATATGATATGGCCATCATCATCTTGTGCCTTTGATCTTCATCTCCAAAGCACCGTCATGATCACCATCGTCACCGGCTTGACACCTTGATCTCCATCATAGCATCATTGTCGTCTCGCCAGTTATTGCTTCTACGACTATCGCTACTGCTTAGTGTTAAAGTAAAGCAATTACATGGCGATTGCATTTCATACAATAAAGCGACAACCATATGGCTCCTGCCAGTTGCCGATAACTGTTACAAAACATGATCATATCATACAACAATTTATATATCATCATGTCTTGACCATATCACATCACAGCAAGCCTTGCAAAAACAAGTTAAACGTCCTCTACTTTGTTGTTGCAAGTTTACGTGGCTGCTACGGGCTTCTAGCAAGAAGCGTTCTTACCTACGCATCAAAACCACAATGATTTTTCGTTAAGTGTGTTGTTTTAACCTTCAACAAGGATGAGGCATAGTCAAACTCGATTCAACTAAAGCTGGAGAAACGGACACGCACTAGCCACCTGTGTGCGAAGCACGGCGGTAGAACCAGTCTCATGAACACGTTCATACAATATCAATCTGGGCCACTTCATCCAACAATACCGCCGAATCAAAGTATGGCATGTCGGTAAGCAGTATGAGTATTATCGCCCATAACTCTTTGTGTTCTACTCGTGCATATAACATCTACGCATAGACCTAGCTCGGATGCCACTGTTGGGGAACATAGTATTTCAAAAAATTTCCTACGATCACGTAAGATCTATCTAGGAGAAGCATAGCAACGAGCGGGGAGAGTGTGTCCACATACCCTCATAGACTGAAAGCGGAAGCGTTTAGTAGCGCGGTGGATGTAGTCGAACATCTTCGCGATCCAACCGATCAAGTACCAAACACACGGCACCTCCGCGATCTACACATGTTCAGCTCGGTGACGTCCCTCGAACTCTTGATCCAGTTGAGGCTGAGGGAGAGTTTCGTCAGCACGACGGCGTGGTGACGGTGATGATGAAGTTACCGGCATAGGGCTTCGCCTAAGCACTACGACAATATGACCGAGGTGTAAAACTATGGAGGGGGCACCGCACACTGCTAAAGATCAACTTGTCTGTCTATGGGGTGCCCCCTCCCCTGTATATAAAGGAGGGGAGGAGGCGGCCGGCCGGCCCTAGGGGGCGCGCCCAAGGAGGGGAGTCCTACTAGGACTCCATGTCCTAGTAGGATTCCACCAAGAGGGAGAGAGGGGGAAGGAAGGAGAGGGAGAGAGGGAGAAGGAAAGGGGGGCGCCGCCCCCTTCCCTTGTCCAATTCGAACTGCAAGGGGGGGGGGCTGCCCTGGCTCCCCTCCTCTCTCTCCAATAAGGCCCATGGTGGCCCATTAGTTCCCCCAGGGTTTCGGTAACCCCTCCGGCACTTCGGTTTTACCCAAAACTACCCGGAACACTTCCGGTGTCCGAATAACATGGTCCAATATATTAATCTTTATGTCTCGACCATTTCGAGACTCCTCATCATGTCTGTGATCTCATCTGTGACTCTGAACAACCTTTGGTACATCAAATCACATAACTCATAATACAAATCGTCATCTAATGTTAAGCGTGTGGACCCTACGGGTTCGAGAACTATGTAGACATGACCGAGACACATCCTGGATGCTCATATTCGCTCCTACATATTCTACAAAGATCTTTATTGGTCAAACCTCATAATAACATATGTCATTCCCTTTGTCATCGTATGTTACTTTCCCGAGATTCGACTGTTGGTATCACCATACCTAATTCAATCTCGTTAGCGGCAAGTCTCTTTACTCATTCCGTAATGCATCATCCCGCAACTAACTCATTAGTCACATTGCTTGCAAGGCTTATAGTGATGTGCATTACTGAGAGGGCCCAGAGATACCTCTCCGACAATCGGAGTGACAAATCCTAATCTCGATCTATGCCAACTCCACAAACACCATCGGAGACACCTTTAGAGCATCTTTATAATCACCCAGTTACGTTGTGATGTTTGATAGCACACTAAGTGTTCCTCCTGTATTTGGGAGTTGCATAATCTCATAGTCATAGGAACATGTATAAGTCATGAAGAAAGCAATAGCAATAAATTAAACGATCATAGTGCTAAGCTAACGGATGGGTCTTGTCCATCACATCATTCTCTAATGATGCAATCCCATTCATCAAATGACAACACATATCTATGGTTAGGAAACTTAACCATCTTTGATTAACGAGCTAGTCTAGTAGAGGCATAATAGGGACACTCTGTTTGTCTATGTATTCACACATGTACTAAGTTTCCGGTTAATAAAATTCTAGCATGAATAATAAACATTTATCATGATATAAGGAAATATAAATAACAAGCCTCTAGGGCATATTTCCTTCTGGCACCCCAAAGGCACATTAATTATTCTCTTAGCCGTGTGCAGTGCCCCCCTCCATAGTTTACTCCTCTGGTCATAGCGTCGTAGTGCTTAGGCGAAGCCCTATGCGGATCACATCACCATCACCGTCACCATGCCGTCGTGCTGACGGAGCTATCCCTCGACCCTTTGCTGGATCAAGAGTTCGAGGTACGTCATCGATCTGAACATGTGCTAAACACGGAGGTGCCGTATGTTCGGTACTTGGATCAGTTGGATCGTGAAGACGTTCGACTACATCAACCGCGTTAACCTAACACTTCCGCTTTCGGTCTACGAGGGTACGTGGACTCACTCTCTTCCCCTCTTGTTTCTATGCATCTCCTCGATAGATCTTGCGTGATCGTAGGATTTTTTTTGAAATTGCATGCTATGTTCCCCAACAGTGGCATCAGAGCTAGGTCTATGCGTAGATGATATGCACGAGTAGAAGACAAAGAGTTGTGGGCGATAATAGTCATACTGCTTACCACCAACGTCTTACTTTGATTCGACGGTATTGTTGGATGAAGTGGCCTGGACCAACATTACATGACCATGTTCATGAGGCTGGTTCTACCGACGTGCTTTGCACACAGGTGGCTGGCGGGTGTCTGTTTCTCCAACTTTAGTTGAATCGAGTTTGACTACGGCCGGTCCTTGTTGAAGGTTAAAATAGGACACTTGACAAAAAATCGTTGTGGTTTTGATGTGTAGGTAAGAAAGGTTCTTGCTAGATGCCCGTAGCAGCCATGTAAAACTTGCAACAACAAAGTAGAGGACATCTAACTTGTTTTTGCATGGCATGTTGTGATGTGATATGGTCAAGACGTGATGAGATATAAATTGTTGTATGAGATGATCATGCCTTACGGTTGTCGCTTTATTATATGAAATGCAATCGCCATGTAATTGCTTTACTTTATCACTAAGCAGTAGAGATAGTTGTAGAAGCAATAGTTGGCGAGACGACAACGATGCTACAATGGAGATCAAGGTGTCAAGCCGGTGACTATGGAGATCATGACGATGCTTTGGAGATGGAGATCAAAGGCACAAGATGATGATGGCCATATCATGTCACATATTTTGATTGCATGTGATGTTTATCTTTTATGCATCTTATTTTGCTTAGTATGGCGGTAGCATTATAAGATGATCCCTCACTAAATTTCAAGGTATAAGTGTTCTTCCTGAGTATGCACCGTTGCTACAGTTCGTCGTGCCGAGATACCACGTGATGATCGGGTGTGATAAGCTCTACGTTCACATACAATGGGTGCAAGCCAGTTTTGCACATGCAGAATACTCGGGGTTAAACTTGACGAGCCTAGGATATGCAGATATGGCCTGGGAACACTGAGACCGAAAGGTCAAACATGAATCATGTAGTTGATATGATCAACATAGAGATGTTCACCATTGAAAACTACTCCATCTCACGTGATGATCGGACATGGTTTAGTTGATATGGATCACGTGATCATTGAGATGACTAGAGGGATGTCTATCTAAGTGGGAGTTCTTAAGTAATATGATTAATTGAACTTTAATTTATCATGAACTTAGTCCTGATAGTTTTTGCATATCTATGTTGTTGTAGGTCAATGACCCGTGCTACCGTTCCCTTGGATTTTAATGCGTTCCTAGAGAAAGCTAAGTTGAAAGATGATGGTAGCAACTACATGGTCTGGGTCCGTAACTTGAGGATTATCCTCATTGCTGCACAAAAGAATTACGTCCTGGAAGCACCGCTAGGTGCAAGACCCACTGTAGGAGCAACTCCGGACGTTATGAACATGTGGCAGACTAAAGCTGATGACTACTCGGTAGTTCAGTGTGCCATGCTTTACGGCTTAGGATCAGGACTTCAAAGACATTTTGAATTTCATGGAGCATATGAGATGTTCTAGGAGTTGAATTTAATATTTCAAGCAAATGCCCGAGTTGAGAGATATGAAGTCTCCAACAAGTTCTACAGCTGCAAAATGGAGGAGAATAGTTCTGTGAGTGAACACATAGTCAGAATGTCTGGGTACCATAACCACTTGACTTAGCTGGGAGTTAATCTTCCTGATGATAGTGTCATTGACAGAGTTCTTCAATCACTGCCACCAAGCTATAAAGGCTTCACGATGAACTATAATATGCAAGGGATGGAAAAGACAATTCCCGAGATCTTCGCAATGCTAAAGGCTGCGGAGGTAGAAATCAAGGAGCATCAAGTGTTGATGGTTAACAAGACCACTAGTTTCAAGAAAAAGGGCAAAGGGAAGAAGGGGAACTTCAAGAAGAATAGCAAGCAAGTTGCTTCTCAAGGGAAGAAGCCCAAGTCTGGACCTAAGCCTGAAACTAAGTGCTTCTACTGCAAAGGGACTGGTCACTGGAAGGGGAGCTGCCCCAAGTATTTGGTGGATAAGAAGGATGACAAAGTGAGAGATATATTTGATATAAATGTTATTGATGTGTACCTTACTAATGCTCGTAGTAGCGCCTGTGTATTTGATACTGGTTCTATTGCTCATATTTGCAACTCAAAATAGGGGCTACGGATTAAACAAAGATTGGCTAAGGACGAGGTGACTATGCACGTCGGAAATGGTTCCAAGGTTGATGTGATCACCGTCGGCTCGCTACCTCTACATCTACCGTCAGGATTAGTTTTAGACCTGAATAATTGTTATTTGGTGCCAGCATTGAGCATGAACATTATATCTGGATCTTATTTGATGCGAGACGATTATTCATTTAAATCAGAGAATAACCGTTGTTCTATTTATATGAGTAATATCTTTTATGGTCATGCACCTTGATGAATGGTCTATTTTTGTTGAATCTCGATTGTAGTGATACACATATTCATAATATTGAAGCTAAAAGATGCAAAGTTAATAATGATAGCGCAACTTATTTGTGGCACTGCCGTTTAGATCATATTGGTGTAAAGCGCATGAAGAAACTCCATGGTGATGGACTTTTGGAATCACTTGATTATGAATCAATTGATGCTTGCGAACCATGCCTCATGGGCAATAGGACTAAGACTCCGTTCTCCACAACAATAGAGAGAACCACTGACTTATTGGAAATAATACATACTAATGTATGCGGTCCGATGAGTGTTGAGGCTCACAGCGGGTATCGTTATTTTCTGACCTTCACAAATGATTTCAGCAGATATGGGTATATCTACTTAATAAAACATAAGTCTGAAACATTTGAAAAGTTCAAAGAATTTCAGAGTGAAGTGGAAAATCATCGTAACAAGAAAATAAAGTTTCTATGATCTGATCGTGGAGGTGAATATTTGAGTTATGAGTTTGGTCTTCATTTGAAACAATGTGGACTAGTATCGCAACTCATGCCACTTGGAACACCACAGTATAATGGTGTGTCCGAACATCTTAACAATACTTTATTAGATATGGTACGATCTATGATGTCTCTTACCGATTTACCGCTATCATTTTGGGGTTATGCTTTAGAGACGGCTGCATTCACGTTAAATAGGGCACCATCTAAATCCGTTGAGACGACACCATATGAACTATGGTTTAGCAAGAAACCTAAGCTGTCATTTCTTCAAGTTTGGGGCTGCGATGCTTATGTGAAAATGCTTCAACTTGATAAGCTCGCCAAATCGGAGAAATGTGTCTTCATAGGATACCCAAAGGAAACTATTGGGTACACCTTCTATCACAGACCCGAAGGCAATATATTCGTTGCTAATAATTGATCCTTTATAGAGAAGGAGTTTCTCTCGAACGAAGTGAGTGGGAGGAAAGTATAACTTGATGAGGTAACTGTACCTTCTCCCAAATTGGAAAGTAGTTCATCACAGAAATGAGTTCCAGTGATTCCTACACCAATAAGTGAGGAAGTTAATGATGATGATCATGAAACTTTAGATCAAGTGACTACCGAACCTCGTAGGTCAACCAGAGTACGGTCCGCACGAGAGTGGTACGGTAATCCTGTTTTGGAGGTTATGTTACTTGACCATGACAAACCTACGAAATATGAGGAAGTGATGATGAGCCCAGATTCCGCGAAATGGCTTGAGGCCATGAAATCTGAGATGGGATCCATGTATGAGAACAAAGTGTGGACTTTGGTTGACTTACCCGATGATCGGCAAGCCATAGAGAATAAATGGACCTTCAAGAAGAAGACTGACGCTGACGGTAATGTTACTATCTACAAAGCTCGGCTTGTTGCGAAAGGTTTTCGACAAGTTCAAGGAGTTGACTACGATGAGACCTTCTCACCCGTAGCGATGCTTAAGTCTGTCCGAATCATGTTAGCAATTGCTGCATTTTATGATTATGAAATTTGGCAAATGGATGTCAAAACTGCATTCCATAATGGATTTCTTAAAGAAGAGTTGTATATGATGCAACTAGGAGGTTTTGTCGATCCTAAAGGTGCTAACAAAGTGTGCAAGCTCTAGCGATCCATTTATGGATTGGTGCAAGCCTCCCCGAGTTGGAATATACGCTTTGATAGTGTGATCAAAGCATATGGTTTTATGCAGACTTTTGGAGATGCCCAATATGTGGATGACATATTGTTGATTGGAAATAATACAGAATTTCTAGATAGCATAAAAGGATACCCGAATTAGAATTTTTCAATTAAAGACCTTGGTGAAGCTGCTTATATATTGGGCATCAAGATCTATAGAGATAGATCAAGACGCTTAATTGGAATTTCACAAAGCACACACCTTGATAAAGTTTTGAAGAAGTTCAAACCGGATCGGTCAAAAAAGGGTTCTTGCCTGTGTTACAAGGTGTGAAGTTGAGTCAGACTCAATGCCCGACCACTGGAGAAGATAGAGAGAAAATGAAAGTCATTCCCTATGCCTCAGCCATAGGTTCTATCATGTATGCAATGGTGTGTACCAGCCCTGATGTGTGCCTTGCTATAAGTTTAGCATGGAGGTTGTCGGTGTCAAAACCGGCGGATCTCGGGTAGGGTGTCCCGAACTGTGCGTCTACGGCGGATGGTAACAGGAGGCAGGGGACACAATGTTTACCCAGGTTCTGGCCCTCTTGATGGAGGTAAAACCCTACGTCCGGCTTGATTGTTTCTTGATGATATGAGTATTACAAGAGTTGATCTACCACGAGATCAGAGAGGCTAAACCCTAGAAGCTAGCCTATGGTATGATTGTATGTTGTCCTACGGACTAAAACCCTCCGGTTTATATAGACATCGGTGGGGGCTAGTGAGGGAGTCCTGGATTAGGGGGTGTTCGGGTAGCCGAACTATACCTTCAGCCGGACTCCAGGGCTATGAAGATACAAGATTGAAGACTTCGTCCCGTGTCCGGATGGGACTTTCCTTGGCGTGGAAGGCAAGCTTGGCGATGCGGATATTCAAGATCTCCTACCATTGTAACTGATTTTGTGTAACCCTAACCCTCTCCGGTGTCTATATAAATCGGAGGGGTTTAGTCCGTAGAACAACTTCATCATACAACAATCATACCATAGGCTAGCTTCTAGGGTTTAGCCTCCTTGATCTCGTGGTAGATCTACTCTTGTACTACCCATATCATCAATATTAATCAAGCAGGACGTAGGGTTTTACCTCCATCAAGAGGGCCCGAACTTGGGTAAAACATCGTGTTCCTTGCCTCCTGTTACCATCCGGCCTAGACGCACAGTTCGGGACCCCCTACCCGAGATCCGCCGGTTTTGACAACGACATTGGTGATTTCATTGAGAGTTCCTCTGTGTCGTCGCCTTTAGGCCCGATGGCTCCTTCGATCATCAACAATGATGCAGTCCAGGGTGAGACTTTTCTCCCCGGACAGATCTTCGTCTTCGGCGGCTTTGCACTGCGGGCCAAGTCGCTTGGCCACCTTGAGCAGATCGAAAGCTACGCCCCTGGCCATCAGGTCAAGTTTGGAAGCCTAAACTACACGGCTGACATCCGCGGGGACTTGATCTTCGACGGATTCGAGCCACAGCCAAGCGCGCCGCACTGTCTCGATGGGCATGATATAGCTCTGCCGCTGAACTACGCTTTGGAGGCCGCACATGCATCGGTTCTGACCATTGATTCGGAGCCTACTGCATCGATCGAGGATCAGCGGTTGGATGCTGCCTCAGGGGCTGCGGTCTCAGAGGCGATCAAGCCGAACTCCAGCCCCGCACTCCGCATGGCCCGTGACTCCGAGGAGCCGGATTCCTTTCCGAACTCCGAGCCCCCCGCGCCCTTGCCAATCGAATCCGATTGAGCGCCGATAATGGAGTTCACCGCCATAGACATCTTTCAGCTCTCGCCCTTCGGCGACATCCTGAATTCGCTAAAGTCTCTCTCTTTATCAGGAGAGCCTCGGCCAGACTACAGTCAGCAAGGATGGGATTCAGATGATGAAGAAATTCAAAACCCACCCACCACCCACTTTGTAGCCACTGTCGACGACTTAACCGACATGCTCGACTTCGACTCCGAAGACATCGACGGTATGGACGACAATGCAGGAGACAACCAAGAACCAACGCCTATAGGGCATTGGACAGCCACCTCATCTCACGATGTGTACATGGTGGATACCCCTAAAGGAAGCAACAACGAGGAAAACAGGGATGGAAAGAGGGATCGATCTCTCGAAAAACAATCAAAGCGTCAGCGTAAACGCCGACCCAAGCCTCGCCTCGATAAATCCCCAGTGATAGAGCAGGATGAGCCGGTAGACGACGAGCATGCCTTAGAGCAGCCGTCCCAACAGGACAACCCGGATAGAGAAACCGAACATCCCTCCCCCGGCGAAAATGGCATTCCGGACGACCCTACGCCGGACAAGCCCATGAAGCAGAAGGAGCTCCACAAACGGCTCATTGCAACCGCACGCAGCCTGAAAAAGTAGAAGCGGAAGCTAAAAACTACGGAAGATGCACTCAGGATCAGATGGAGTAAAGTAATCAATACCGCAGACAAATACGGCGACAGTCACCGCACTAAAAGCTATCAGAAGAGAAAGCTACTGCCTGAATTCGACGAGGAGGCCTTAGAGCCCTCGCATTCCAAAAGTGAGAAAGCCACACGGTCGGATAGACGACCCCATGGCCATCATAAAGCGGCAAACAGCGCCACACTTAAGCCGGCATGCGACCCACTTAAGGATTCGCATCATGGCCCAGCTAGGTCCATTTACGGGCCAAGAAAGCAAGCTCTCGTAAGCAATGCAATAAAGCCATTATCAGAATCCGGCACACCCAAATACAGGGGTGCCGCACACCCCTATGTTTCACCGATGAGGTTCTGGATTATGAATTTCCAGCGGGATTCAAACCCGTAAACATAGAGGCATATGATGGAACAATAGACCCTGGAGTCTGGATCGAGGATTATATCCTCCACATACATATGGCTAGAGGAGATGACCTCCACGCCATAAAATACTTACCCCTCAAGCTTAAAGGGACAGCCCGGCATTGGCTCAAAAGCCTTCCTGAAAACACAATCGGAAGTTGGGAAGAGCTCGAGGACGCTTTCCGAGCAAATTTTCAAGGGACTTACGTCCGCCCTCCGGATGCAGACGATCTTAGTCACATAACTCAATAGCCCGGAGAGTCAGCTCGGCAATTCTGGAACAGATTTCTTACTAAAAAGAATCAGATAGTCGGCTGTCCGGACGCTGAAGCCTTAGCGGCTTTCAGGCATAATGTCCGAGACAAATGGCTCGCCAGACACCTCGGCCAAGAAAAGCCAAGAACAATGGCCGCACTAACAAGCCTCATGAGCCGCTTTTGCGCAGGAGAGGACAGCTGGTTGGCAAGATGCAGCACCAGTGACCCAAGTACATCCGAAACTAGGGATGGAAACGGAAAATCGCGACGCAATAAGGACCGTCGCCGGACTAAGGAAAAAAGTCCGAAGAGCATGACAGTCAACGCCGGATTCAAAAGCTCACGACAGAATCAGAAAAATCCCCCCTCCAAGACAACAGGGATGACCTATCCAACCTAAACAAAATATTGGATAGGATATGTCAAATACACAGCACTCCCGAAAAGCCTACTAACCATACCCACACAGAATGTTGGGTTTTCAAACAATCCGGCAGACTCAACACCAAACACAAGGGGCTCGACACACCAAGCGAAGACGAGGACGAACCCCAAAAGCAGAGTACCAGGAAACAAAAGAATTTCCCACAAGAAGTAAAAACAGTAAACTTACTCCACATAACAAAATAGGCGGCGCCATAAAGGTACGCGCCCCACGGCCTATCCCAAAGGAATCCCGCCACTGGTTGTCAAAACCAATCATCTTCGATCATCTGGATTATTCTAGAAGTGTGAGGAACCCAGGATGGACTGCCCTGGTACTCGATCCAATAATTGGCGGACTCCAGTTTTCAAATGTCCTTACGGACGGTGGCAGCGGACTCAACCTGATATATCAGGACTCAATCCGCCACATGGGGATCGACCCAAAAAGAATTCGCCACAGCAAAACCTCCTTTCAAGGAGTAACGCCAGGTCTGGACACCCATTGCATGGGTTTTCTTCGGCTCGAGGTTATTTTCGGCCCTGCCGATAACTTCCGTCGCGAAAAGCTAACTTTCCACATCGTCCCATTCTCAAGTCGCTATCAAGCACTACTGGGACGTGAAGCTTTCGCCCGCTTTAACGCAATACCGCATTATGCATCTCTTACGCTTAAGATGCCCGGTCCACGCGGCATCATCTCCTTAAAGGGGAAGTAGTGAGAACACCTCCCCCAAACGGAGGATTATGCGGCCACTTTAACAGCCCCACAATACAATGGCTTCACCAGCCAGAACATCAGAACAGGTCATTAAGACCACGGACACGGATAGACGAGTCCGGCACAAAAGTATCATTGATAAAGGCTTAGTGGCCATATACCCCTGCACTAGGGGCTTCACACGTATAAAATAAGAGACAATAAAGCTCAAATTTTCATATTTTACTTTACACTTTGTTTATTTCATATAACTTTTGTTCGGCACGCCCCTTTTTGAACTTAGTTGCTCTCTTTTTACAGATGAACGTCGTGCTGCGCCCGTCCAGGATACGGCACAACAGAGACACAGGCGCAGACGTGCAGTAGGGACTCGTTCCAAGGATTCTTTTCAGATTAAGACCCTGCGTAAACCTTTTTTTACTGTCTCTTGTTGATACACATCCCCTGGTTCTATGACCAAGGAGGAGGCTGGCGTCTTGGCATGTGGCCACGTCAGAATTCTTGCGCGTACCTGGACACTAGGGGCTTATACCTCAAAGCGTTACCTTGCCCGCTCTCATAAAGACCGAATACCTTAGGGAGTGTTCGGCGTCACGAGTTTGGCCTTATATGCATCAGCTCCGAGTCATGATTTTGGTCAAATGTTGGGTTGCCTGGCTCCTGTGTTTGGCCGCCTTATGTTCCGCTCTATCGGCTAAGGCGACACCAGGAGAACTACTGCGATTGTGCCCTGGTTCGGCCAGGCGAGCACCTCAGTAGAGAAAGCCGAAAACCGACTGTCATGATATGGCGTGAGACTGGTCAACCACTCGATGACTCTCCGGAATCTGTAGGATTCCTCCGGATTAAGGAAGGGCCATTTCCCGGCCAGGCACATACGCGCCCCGAATTTGCGCGAGCGCAGTCGCCACCAGGGGCTACCTAAATAGTCCCATTGTCAAGCTCCTATGGCTAAGTGAAAGTGTTAAAGCATTATAGTCTAGTTGCCTAGCTCGCTGCGCTATCACCTCCTTTGTAGGACCAAGACATTGGATTAAGTGTGAAAATGCGCCTTCTGCGAGCAGCCCCGCACTATGTGCGTGGGGGCTGAAGCCAACGACTGCAATCTTTCAGATTTTGTACATATATCTTAAAACGGCCGCACAGGAGGTGTTCCAAATACTTGAAGGCACAAGTATAAAAGGCTACTACAATTCATCAAAATATTGCTTTATAATTACATATGCTATCAGAACATAGCATCCTTCGAGCACTGCGTCTCTATTACACGAGCGCCTTCAAGGACTTCCTGAAAATAGTGCTCGGAGGGTACTCGGCTTTTGTCCGAATCTCGGGATGCAACAACGGTGGTCTACATATCTTCCCAGTATGTCTTGACATGGGCAAGAGCCATCCGTGCGCCCTCTATGCATGCTGACCTCTTCATCGCATTGATACGTGGCACCGCATCAAGGAATTGCTGCACCAAGCTGAAATAACTCTTCGGCTCTGATCTCCCCGGCCACAGATGACCCATGACGTACTTCATGGCGAGTCCGGACAATCTATTCAGTTCGGACCATTGAGCCAGACGATCGTCCACTGCCAGTGGACGCTCAGGATTCTGGAACTGCGACCAGAAAAGCCTTTCCACTCTGCGATCTTCTTGATCTCGAAAGTATTCGGTTGCATCAGCAGCACTCGCTGCCAAATCCAGATAAGTGTCCTCCGCACTCCACATCCGGTCCAACGGAGCAAACTTCGGATCACAAAACTTCCTCCGCAGCATAAAGGGCTTTCCAGCCGCAATCTGTCTGGCCTGACGCAGCTCCTCCTTCGCAGCTCTCATCGCAGAGCAAGCATCCTTGGCATCAGCAACGGCCTTCTCTAAGTCCGTCTGTCTCGCCCGGTCTTCTTTCTCAAGAATCTTGCAACGGTCAGCAGCACTTTTTAACTTCACGGCCATCACGGCCATCTCCTTCTTGCTTCAGCAGTGAGCAGCCTGTTCGGCTCTCAGCTCTTCAAGGGCCTTCTCGGCAGCCGCATCACTTTTCCTGGCTTGTTCCTCAGCTCGGGCAAGTTCCGCCCGAAGACTCTCCACGGCGGCCGCACCATCTGTGTCAAGCACACACATTGTAAGATACTGGCATAAAGCTCCTCTTACCAGATGCCGCCCGAGGAATTGCATACCTTGAGCCTCATCAAGCCGCTTGTTGACGAGCGCGATGTCGGCATCTGCCACGTCAAGTTGCCGCTTTAGTTCGGCAAAATCATCAGTTTGGCTCGATTCTGGACACTTCGCCACCTGTATACAAAGGCGACATTTTAGACCTGGGATTATGATCCTCTACGCGCCGTCAATTTTGACAACGCACAGAGTCTCAGGGGCTACTATCTACACAGGGCGCATCTTATTTATGCGCAACTGACAAAGAAGTACATTATCAAACGTACCTCAAAACCCGTCAGCAAACTTCTGACAGCCTCATGCAATCCGCTTTCCGCGAATGAAATCCTTCCAATCACCGTACCCATCAATGCACGATGCTCCTCTGAGATAGAAGCTCGCCCCAGCAGAATCATCAGCTCCTCCGACCGCGCATCGGACGGTGTCGGACTCGTCCTATGACCTCCATCGAAGGCCGAACACGGAGAACCTTGGGGGGACATATGGCTACCTTCCACCCCTGCCGGATTCGGAGAAACCATCCGCGACGACACCTCAAGGTCGCCCGCCTCGCCAGGCGGTACGGCAGGGGGAGGCGTTCCACTCTCCATCATCTCCGGAAGAAGTCCCGAAGACGAGCTCTGCTGAGAAGGGCTGAGGTCCGAGCTACAAAGTAAAATTTCGGTTAATCTTCTCAGATGAAAAGCAAGGATTTCTCTCATCCCTCTAAAGGAAAATCTTTCTCTACTTACGGCTCGCTGGAGGGCTGATCCCTTTGAGGGCGTAGTTCAGCCGAGGATCTCCCCGGCGTCGGACCCTCTGACGAGGACTTTTTCCCCCGCTTTGAGGCCATGGTCTCCGGGACGTCAGAGGCGGCCCTCTTCTTCCCCTTAGGAGAAGAATTGTCGGTTCTTCCCTTCGGAGCACCCTCCTTTGAGGAGGCCATAGTTTCCTTGTCCTCCCCCTCACTTCCCTTCAAAGGCACGATCTTCAACATCCTGACTAGCACGGGATCCGGCCTGGTCTCAGGAAGGGGAGCCGGACACCTGATCAACTTTGCCTTCGCTATCCACTCCTGTTTAAAAGGACAGCTCTTTTAGGGGCGAATTTATGACAATTTTACGGATAGCGAGTCCAGGCACAAGGTTACTTACTTGAGTATCCGGGCGATTGCAGCTTAAACCTGCGTCCTCGGTCAAATCCGGACACATTGCTTGTGATCCGAAGAACATTTTATACATCTCCATGGGCGTTGCGCCCATAAAATGCTGGAAAGCTCGTGGTCCCTCCGGATTAAACTCCCACAGACGAAGGGAGCGACGTTTGCCGGGCAGTGTTCGGCGAATCAGCATGACCTGCGTCACCTTGACCAGGTTGAGGTCTCTTTCTAAGAGATCCCTAATGCGGCCCTGCAACAAGGGCATGTCTTTGGATAACCCGCAATCTAATCCTTTGTTGACCCATGACGCTAGCCGTGGTGGGGGACCCGAGCGAAAGGCAGGAGGCGCCACCCACTTGGCGCTCCTGGGAGCGGTGATATAGAACCACTCTCGTTGCCACAAGCCGAGCTCCTCTTGAAAGGAGCCCTCGGGCCATGGAGCATCAACATTCTTACTTATGACTGCGCCTCCGCACTCTGCGTGCCGTCCCTCGATCATCTTCGGCTCCACTCCAAAAGTCTTGAGCCATAATCCGAAGTGAGGAGTAACACGGAGGAACGCTTTGCACACAATGATGAATGAGGAAATGTGGAGGATGGACTCCGGAGCTAAGTCATGAAATTCCAGCCCATAATAGAACATCAGCCCCCTCACGAAGGGATCCATCGGGAAGCCTAACCCCCGAAGGAAGTGAGACTTGAACACTACGCTCTCACCGGGCTGGGGACTGGGAATGGCCTGCCTTTGAGCGGGCAACCTATGCAAAATTTCGGCGCTCAAGAACTTAGCCTCTCTCAACTTTAGCACGTCCTCCTTCGTGACGGAGGAGGGCATCCATCGGCCTTGAAGGTCGGAACCGGACATTGTCGAAGGTCCAAAGCGCCTAGAATCTGGAGCCTAGGGTGTTGGAACTCGAGGCGACGGGCGAACTTGTTTTGAGATTGGAGAAAAGGAGTAAGGACTTGGTCTCTTTATAAGAGGTTGAATACCAGGAGCCCTCCCCGTGACCGTTTGGGACTCGCCTTTAATCGACAAGACATGCTAACGGGCATGATTGGGTTACCCACACCCGTATTGATGAGAATCCCGTAAATAAAGAGGACACGATCTCTGCTTTGACAAGACGTGCCAAGGAAACCGCCTCGCAAAACATGCTGAGGTGGAAAAGTGAAAACGATTCGAATAAAGGCTTGGCCGTAGTGTGATGTCACGCTTCGGAATACGTTAGCAGATTAGATTTGTGTTAATATTATTCTCTCTATGGCAATACGTGGAAACTTATTTTGCAGAGCCGGACACTACTCTTGGTGTTTACAAACTTTTATGAAGAATTTGGATGAGGAACCCGCCTCGCAATGCCGAAGACAATCTACGCGCCGGACTCATCGTCATTGAAGCCTGGTTCAGGGGATACTGAGGGAGTCCTGGATTAGGGGGTGTTCGGGTAGCCGAACTATACCTTCAGCCGGACTCCAGGACTATGAAGATACAAGATTGAAGACTTCGTCCCGTGTCCGGATGGGACTTTCCTTGGCGTGGAAGGCAAGCTTGGCGATGCGGATATTCAAGATCTCCTACCATTGTAACCAACTTTGTGTAACCCTAACCCTCTCCGGTGTCTATATAAACCGGAGGGGTTTAGTCCGTAGAACAACTTCATCATACAACAATCATACCATAGGCTAGCTTCTAGGGTTTAGCCTCCTTGATGTCGTGGTAGATCTACTCTTGTACTACCCATATCATCAATATTAATCAAGCAGGACGTAGGGTTTTACCTCCATCAAGAGGGCCCGAACCTGGGTAAAACATCGTGTTCCTTGCCTCCTGTTACCATTCGGCCTAGACGCATAGTTTGGGACCCCCTACCCGAGATCCGCCGGTTTTGACACCGACAGCTAGGGTTACACAAGGTCGGTTACAAAGGAGGAGATATACATATTCGTATTGCCTAGCTTTCCTTCCACGCCAAGTAGAGTCCCATCCGGACACGGGACGAAGTCTTCAATCTTGTATCTTCATAGTCCAACAGTCCGGCCAAAGGATATAGTCCGGCTGTCCGGAGACCCCCTAATCCAGGACTTCCTCAGTAGCCCTTGAACCAGGCTTCAATAACGATGAGTCCGGCGCGCAGTGTTGTCTTCAGCATTGCAAGGCGGGTTCCTCCTCCGAATACACCACAGAAGAGTTTGAATACAAGGATAGTGTCCGACCCTGCAAAATAAGTCCCACATACCACCATAGAAAGAATAATATTTCCACAAATCTAAGCTGCTGACACGTTTTAACAGCATGACATCACGCGACGGTCCGGTCATTATTTGAACCGTTTTTCTTTAACCAGTCCCGCACATAATGCGAGGCGGTTTTCCTTGACACGTCTTGTCAAAGCAGAGATCGTGTTCCCCTTATCATGGGATTCTCATCAATACAAATGTGGGTAACCCAACCGTGCCTGTTGGTATGACTCCTAGATCTTAGGTAAGTCTCAAACTGCCACGAGGAGGACGCCTGATATTCACCCTCTTTATAAAGGGGTCAAGGCTCTTTTTTCCCTCCCGTGCTCAATCGAATCCTGCCCCCGCCTCGAGTTCTAACACCCAAATCTCAGGTCAGGTGCTTCGGACCTTCACTCATGTCCGGATCCAACCTTCAAGGTCGGTGGATGCCTTCCTCCGTCACGGAGGAGGACATCAAGAAGTTGAGGGAGGCCAGATATCTGACCGCCGAAATTTCGCATAGGCTGCCCGCTCGAGGGCAGGTTGTCCCTACTCCCTAACCCAACGAGAGCGTTGTGTTCGTCTCCCACTTCCTCCGAGGATTAGGCCTCGCTCTGGATCCCTTCGTTAGGGGTCTTATGTTCTATTACAGGCTGGATTTTCACGATCTGGCCCCAGATTCTCTTCTTCACATCTCGTTATTTATTGTCGTATGTGAGGCCTTCCTCTGCATTACCCCTCACTTCGGCCTGTGGCTCAAGACCTTTGATGTGAAGCCGAAGATGGTCGAGGGGCAGTACGTAGCGTGCGGAGGTGCTTTAATAAGCAAAATTGCTGACGCTCCATGGCCAAAGGGTTCCTTTCCAGAGGTGTCCGGATTGTGGCAGCGGGAGTGGTTTTACGTCACAGCTCCCCGAAGTGCCAAATGGGTAGCTGTCCCCACCTTTCGCTCGGGCCCCCCACCACAACTGATGTCATGGATCAGCAGGGGGCTGAGCTGGGGTCCAACCAAGGATGTGCCAATACTGCAGAGCCGTATCCGAGATCTCTTTGAGGGAGATTTTAGTCTGGTTATGGTAATGCAAGTTATGCTGGTTCGTCGAGTCCCGCCTTGCAAACGCCGGCCCCTCCGCATGTGGGAATTCAACCCGGAAGGACCGTGCACTATTCAGCATTTCCTCGGCATGACGCACGAGGAGATGTACAAATCGTTCTTCGGACCCCAAATAGAGTGTCCGGACACCACCGAGGATGTGGGCCTGAGCTGCAACTGCCCCGCTGCCCAAGTAAGTAATCCCATGGCCGAACACACTGTCCTTTTATTTATCATGACATCATTCTGAAGAATCGCTCTTTGAACAGGACTGGATAACAAAGGCGAAGATGATCCGGTGTTCGGCCCCCCTTCCTGAGGGCTTGGACAATCCGGTGCTAGAAAAGATGCTCGAGCCAGCACCTTGTCTAATGCCCTCAAAGGAAGATGAAGGGGGGAATAAAGAGGGTGAAAGCGGGCCTCCTTCGCTACCTATTCCAACCGAGGGATTGAGTGCCTCCGCGAGGGAGGATAACCCAGGGGAAGAATCTGACATTCTCTCTCCCCGGGGAAGGAAGAGGACTACCTCTGAAGATCCGGAAACTAAGGTTTCCAAACGGGAGAAGAAATCTCTGCCAGAGGGTCCTGCCTCGAAGGGTATTCTTACCGCACAATGTCCGCGCGGGGATGAGCCCTCTACCGGGCTGTAAGTAATCCAAAAGTACTTAATAGTGAAGATATCCTACCTTACTTCCGAAGACAATAACCGATGCTTATAAATTGTAGTCCGGATCACAGCCCTTCTCGACAGAGTTCATCTTTGGGGGATCTTTTTCCGGAGATGATGGAGAGTGAAACGCCTCCCCCGGACTCCCCAGCTCAAGAAGCGGGCGACCTTGAAGTGTCGTCGCAAAGGGTATCTCCGGATCCACTAGGGCCAGAGGATAACCCTTTGGCTGCCCGGAATCCCCAGTATCCGGCTCCTAAGGAGAGCGACAACAAGGTCCATACAGTGTGTGGTCGGACGCGTTGAAGGATCTTCTGGGGCAAGCTGCCGTCTCGGAAGCGCATCATATGCTAATGGGTACGGTAATTGAAAGGATTTCATCCGCTAAAAGCGGTTTGCATGAAGCTTTTATGAGTCTGCTAAAAGGCTTCGAGGTACGTGAAATAATGTATGCCTTTAACAGTACCGCATACGTTGGGTATGCCCATGCAGATAGTAGCCCCTGAGACTCTGGTTGTCGTCGAGAACGGCGGCAAACAGAGGGTCATAGTCCCAGGTAATAACCAGACCGCCTTTATGTGCAGGTGGTTGAAGCTCCGGTTTCTAGCCGGACTGATGGGTTTGCCGAACTAAAGCGGCAACTAGATGCGACAGATGCCGACATCGTGCTTGTCAACAAGCGGCTTGATGAGGCACAGGGTGAGTGTTTTTTCTGGTGATCGTCACATAATAAGAGCAGCATGGTGCCAGTATCTTTAATATGTTGTGACTGCAGATGGAGCTACCACCGTGGAGACCCTTCGGGCGGAGCTTGCCCGAGCCAAGGAGCAAGCAAGGAGTAGCAATGTGGCCGCTTTAAAGGTGACCGAAGAGTTAAGGGCCGAACAGGCCGCACATTGCGAGAGCAAGTAAAAAATAGCCAAGATGGCTGTAGAGTTAAAAGATGCTGCTGACCGTTACCAGCTTCTTGAAGAAGAGAACCGGGCGAAGGCGACGGACCTGGAGAAGGCCCGGGTGGCTGCCAAGGAAGCCCGCTCCAAAATTAGAGCGACGAAGGAGGAGCTGAATCAAGCTGCAGATATCGTGTCTGGGAAGCCCTTCTTGTTGCGGACTAAGTTCAGAGATCCGAAGTATGCTCCTCTGGACCGGCTATGGAGTTCTGCGAACGCGTACATGGATTTGGCTGCAAGTGCCACTGATGCGGCCGAGTACTTCAAGGATCAGAAAGGTTCCGAAGTGGAAAAGCTGTTCTGGTCACAGCTTCAGGCTCCAGTCCATCCACTGCTGTTGAATGAGCGGTTAGCCGGGTGGGCCGAGCTCCATAGGTTGTCCGGACTTGCCATGAGGTCCGTTGTGGATCACCTGTGGTTGGGAGGGCCAAGGCCGAATAGCTACTTTAGCTTAGTGCAACAATTCCTTTGTGCTGTGCCACGCATCGATGCTGTAAAGAGATCGGCATTCATAGAAGATGCGCGGATGGCCCTTGCCCGTGTCAAAACATACTGTGCGGAGATGGAGACCACCACTATTGCGGCACAGGGTTCGACCATAGGCCGAGCGGCTTCCGAGCACTACTTTGAATAAGTCCTTGAAAGCGCTCGTTCGATAGAGGCTCAGTGCTCGAAGAATATTATTTTCCAGTGACATGTAGTCCCATTGTACAAACAATGTTTTACTGAATTAATCAAGGCTGTATTTATACTTTTGCCCGAAAGTACTATGATGCCTCCTGGGCGGCCGTTAATGTATATATGTATATGACCTAAAAATTTGCAGTCGTCGACTTCCGCCCCCACACATATAATGCGGGGGTGTTCGCAAAAGATGCATATCCACACTTGATCCAACGTCTTGGTCCGTTAAGGAGGTGATAGCGTAGCGAACGAGGCAATCGGACTATATTGCTTTAACACTTTCACTTAGCCATAGGAGTTTGACAGTGGGGCTACTATATAGCCCCTGGTACTTCTGCGCTCGTCCGAATAGGGGGCGCGTACGTACATGACCGGGAAACGGCCCTTCGTTAATGCGGAGGAATCCCGAAGATTCCGATCAGTCATCGAGTGGTTGACCAGTCTCTCGCTATATCATGACAGTCAGTTTACGGGTTTCTCTACCGAGGTGCTCATCCAGATGAACCGGGGCACAATCGCAGTAGTTATCCCAGTGCTACCTTAGCCGATATAATGGAACGTAAGGTACCAAAACGTGGGAGCCGGGCAAACCCAACATTTGACCAAAGACATGATTAGGAGCAGATGCATATAGGGCCAAACTCGCGACGCCGAACACTCCCTAAGGTGTCTGGTCTTTATAACATATACCGGGCTAAACAATGCCCTTCATAAGAAACCCCATGTGTCCAGGTACGTGCAAAATACTGGCGTGGTCACATGCCAATAACACCGGCATCCTTCTCGGTTGTGTGGAGTATCCGGAGGATGTGAGCAACAAGAGACAGTAAAAAAGGTTTACGCAGGGTCTTAATCTAAAAAGAAACCTTTGGGCGGGTCCTTGCTGCACGTCTGTGCCTGTGTCTCTGTTGTGCCGTGTCCTGGACAGGTGTAGCACGATTGTCATCTGAAAAAGGAAAGAACTTAGGTGAAAGTTGCCGTGCCAAAAATAAGAATGAATTATCAAAATTCCAGAGAAGCCTAGTTGAGCCGGGCTGGCCCTGATTACACGCGGGAAGCCCCTAGTATCATTTTATGAGGGTTAGAAAACCAATCTCATGCATGTATGATGGAACACCGGACTCGTCTAACCGTGTACGTGGTCTTGACGACCTGCCATTTTTTTCTGGTTGGTGAGGCCATCTAGTGTGCGACTGTTAGAGCCGCCGCGTCCTCTTCCGTACGTAAAGAACGGTTGGTATTTCCGCTAACTGTGATGACGCCTCGTGGACCGGGCATCTTGAGCTTGAGAAAAGCATAATGCGGTATTGCGTTAAAACGAGCGAAAGCCGCCCTTCCGAGTAGTGCTTGAAAATCACTTCGGAATGGAGCGATGTGAAAAGTTAGCGTTTCACTTCAGAAGTTATCGGGAGAACCGAATACCACCTCTAGTAGTAGAGAGCCTGTGAAGTGAGCCTCTTGGCCTGGTATTACTCCCTTGAAGGTAGTATTACTGTGGCTTATTTGTGTCGGGTCTATCCCCATTTTGCGGACTGTGTCCTGATATATCAGATTTAGATCACTGCCGCCGTCCATGAGGACCCTTGTGAAATGGTACCCATTTATTATTGGGTCTAACACCAAGGCAGTCAGTCCTTCGCGCTGGATATGTGTATCGTGATCCCTACGATCAAAAGTGATCGGGCAGGCCAACCAGGGGTTGGACCTAGGGGTGACGAGCTCTATGGCACGTGTGCATCGGAGTGTGTGATTGCTTCTCCTCTTTGTCACATGGATCACATTTACTGTTTTAACCTCTGGTGGGAACTTTTTCTGTCCTCCGGCGCTTTGCTAGCGAGGTTCATCCTCGTCTTCGCTTAGTGTCTCTTCCCCTTTGTGTTCAGAGTTTAGCTTACCGGCCTGCTTGAAGACCCAACATTCTCTGTGGGTATGATTTGCAGGTTTGTCTGGGGTGCCGTGAATCTGATAGAGTTTGTCAAGAATTTTGTTTAGGCCAGATTGTCCTTCTCTACTGCCTTTGAAAGGCTTTTTCCGCTGACCTGGTCGGGAGCCCCTGAATCCGGTGTTTACCGCCGTGTTATCTGGGCTACCTTCTTTATTTTGACGCTTTTTTTGTTGCGTCGTGGTTTACCATTGCCATCCCTGACTTCGGATGTGCTTGGGTCGCTGGTGCTGCTACAGGCCAACCAGCTGTCCTCACCCGCACAAAAGCGGGTCATGAGGCTTGTTAGGGCTGCCATTGTTCTTGGTTTTTCTTGACCGAGGTGTCTGGTGAGCATTCATCTCGGACGCTATGTTTAAAAGCTGCTAAGGCTTCGGCGTCTGGACAGTCGACAATTTGGTTCTTCTTGGTGAGGAACCTGTTCCAAAGTTTTTGGGCGGACTCTCCGGACTGTTGGATTATATGACTTAAATTGTCTGCATCCGGAGGTCGGACATAAGTCCCTTGAAAATTGGCCCGGAAAGCGTCCTCGAGCTCCTCCCAACTCCCAATTGAATTTTCGGGGAGGCTTTTCAGCCAGTGCCTAGTTGGCCCTTTAAGGTTGAGGGGCAAGTATTTAATGGCATGGAGACCGTCTCCACGAGCCATATGAATATGGAGGATGAAGTCCTCTATCCAGACTCCAGAGTCTGTGGTTCCGTCGTACGCCTCTATGTTCACCGGTTTGGATCCCTCTAGGAATTTGTGATCCAGCACCTCATCAGTGAAACATAAGGGGTGTGCGGCACCCCTGTATTGGGATGCGCCATGGTGTTCGGACGGTTGTAGTATTCGGTGGTGGTTGTGTACCATAGCGCGCTTCCTAGATCCATAAATAGATCTGGTCGTGCCAGATTTTTGACGCAAGTTCTCACGTAGATCGTGTGTTGACTTATGCGTGACTTTGTTAGCCGCTCTATCGCATTCACAGGGTGGTGGATCCGGCCGGTTGGCCGTATCACTTTTCGGCTGTATGGGCGCTAAGGCCTCATCGTCGAATTCTAGTAATAGCTTGCGCTTTGGATAGCTATTTGGATGGTAAGTTCCACCATACTTTGTTACTTTGTTCCACTTGCTGTTGAGCGTATTTTGTGCGACCTTGAGCCTTTGCTTCTGTTTCTTCAGGCTTCTTGCTGTGGCAATAACCCTTCTGCAGAGGTTCTCTTGCTCCAAGTGTGTTTCCAGGATGATGCGTGCATCTTCGTCCGGACTATTTTCTTCCCTAGACGGGGATTGATGAGGCTTATCTTTGGCGTCGTCGTGTTCGGACGTCGGATCTGTACTATGTTTGCAGTCTGCATCTTGATCGTGTTCTGCCACCGGGGTGGTGCAGTTGTCGTCTCTTCCAGAGTCGCATGGACTATTATGATCGCTGTTTTTGCTATGGCGGGACTTAGAGCGGCGCTGCTGACATTGGCGCTTGGGTTGCTTCTTGGAGGGGTCATCCTCCGCTGTCTCATCACCATTCGCTTCTTTGGGGGTATCCACCATGTATATATCATATGATGAGGTGGCAGTCCAGTGCCCCGAGGGTGGTGGTTCCTGTTCGTCTCCGGCTTCGTCGTCCATACCGGCGAAGTCTTCGGAGTCGAAGTCGAGCATGTCGGTTAAGTCGTCGACAGTGGCTATTAAGTGGGTGGTGGGTGGGCAGCGAATTTCTTCGTCGTTTGCATCCCATTCTAGCTGGACATAGTTCGGCCAAGGTTCTCCTGACAGGGAGAGAGACCTTAATGAATTTAGCACATCTCTGAAAGGTGAGTGCTGAAAGATATCCGTGGAGGTGAACTCCATGATCGGCGCCCCATCGGATTCGATAGGCACGGATGTAGGCGGCTCGAAGTCCGTGGCCGGGGATAAATCCGTGTTTCGGCGACACGACTCTCGTGAGGGGTGAAGTCAGTATCCGGCTCTATCGCCACTGAGAGTGCAGCCTACCTGGCGGGGTCCATCCCTCCGCTCTCGGATGGCGCGACTTGCTCCGGATTGAAGGATGGAGTAGTTGCAGATGCGATCTCCCAAACACTGTCCGACGGCAGAATTATGTCATGCTCGTCACGACAGTACGGCGCGTCCAACATTGGCCCGAATCCGTCGAAGATCAAGTCTTTGCGGATGTCGACCGTGTAGTTCAAGTTTCCAAATCTGACCTGATGGCCAGGGGCGTAGCTCTCAATCTGCTCCAGATGGCCAAGTGAATCGGCCCGCAGTGCAAAGCCGCCGAATATGAAGATCTGTCTGGGGAGGGAAGCCTCACCCTGGACCGCATCGCTAGCGATGATCGAAGGAGCCATCAAGCCTTATGGTGACGACACAGTGGAACTCTCCATGAAAGCACCAATGTCGGTGTCAAAACCGGCGGATCTCGGGTAGGGGGTCCCGAACTGTGCGTCTAAGGCGGATGGTAACAGGGGGCAGGGGACACGATGTTTACCCAGGTTCGGGCCCTCTTGATGGAGGTAAAATCCTACGTCCTGCTTGATTGTTCTTGATGATATGAGTATTACAAGAGTTGATCTACCACTAGATCAGAGAGGCTAAACCCTAGAAGCTAGCCTATGGTATGATTGTATGTTGTCCTACGGACTAAAACCCTCCGGTTTATATAGACATCGGAGGGGGCTAGGGTTACACAAGGTCGGTTACAAAGGAGGATATATGCATATCCGTATTGCCTAGCTTGCCTTCCACGCCAAGTAGAGTCCCATCCGGACACGGGACGAAGTCTTCAATCTTGTATCTTCATAGTCCAACAGTCTGGCCAAAGGATATAGTTTGGCTGTCCGGAGACCCCCTAATCCAGGACTTCCTTAGAGGTACCAAAGTAATCTAGGAGTGGATCACTTGAAAACGGTCAAGAACATCCTGAAATACCTGAAAAGGACCAAGGATATGTTTCTCATTTATGGAGGTGAAAAAGAGCTTGTCGTAAATGGTTAGGTCGATGCAAGCTTTGACACTGATCCGGATGACTCTAAGTCACAAACCAGATACATATTTATGCTGAATGGTGGAGCTGTAAGTTGGTGCAGTTCCAAGCAGAGCGTTGTGGCAGGATCTACGTGTAAAGCGGAGTACATAGTTGTTTCGGAAGCAGCAAATGAAATAGTCTGGATGAAGGAGTTCATATCCAATCTAGGTGTAATACCTAGTGCATTGGGTCCAATGAAAATCTTTTGTGACAATACTGGAGCAATTGCCTTGGCGAAGGAATCCAGATTTCACAAGAGATCCAAACACGCCAAGAGACGCTTCAATTCCATCCGCAATCAAATCAAGGAGGGAGACATAGAGATTTGCAAAATACATACGGATCAGAATGTTGCAGACCCGTTGACTAGGCATCTTTCACGAGCAAAACATGATCAACACCAAGACTCCATGGGTGTTAGAATCATTACTATGTAATCTAGATTATTGACACTAGTGCAAGTGGGAGACTGAAGGAAATATGCCCTAGAGGCAATAATAAAGTTGTTATTTATATTTCCTTATATCATGATAAATATTTATTATTCATGCTAGAATTGTATTAACCGGAAACTTAGTACATGTGTGAATACATAGACAAAACAGAGTGTCCCTAGTATGCCTCTACTTGACGAGCTCGTTAATCAAAGAAGGTTAAGTTTCCTGACCATAGACACATGTTGTCATTTGATGAACGGGATCACATCATTAGAGAATGATGTGATGGACAAGACCCATCCGTTAGCTTAGCATAACGATCGTTTAGTTTTATTGCTATTGCTTTCTTCATGACTTATACATATTCCTCTGACTATGAGATTATACAACTCCCGAATACCGGAGGAACACCTTGTGTTCTATCAAACGTCACAATGTAACTGGGTGATTATAAAGATGCTCTACAGGTGTCTTCGAAGGTGTTTGTTGGGTTGGCATAGATCAAGATTAGGATTTGTCCCTCCGAGTATCGAAGAGGTATCTCTGGGCCCTCTCGGTAATGCACATCACTATAAGCCTTGCAAGCAATGTGACTAATGAGTTAGTTGCAGGATGATGTGTTACGGAACGAGTAAAGAGACTTGCCGGTAACGAGATTGAACTAGGTATGATGATACCGATGATCGAATCTCGGGCAAGTAACATACCGATGACAAAGGGAATGACGTATGTTGTTATGCGGTTTCACCGATGAAGATCTTTATGTAGGAACCAATATGAGCATCCAGGTTCCGCTATTGGTTATTGATCGGAGATGTGTCTCGGTCATGTCTACATAGTTCTCAAACCGTAGGGTCCGCATGCTTAACGTTCGATGACGATTTGTATTATGAGTTGTGTGTTTTGGTGACCAAAGTTTATTCGGAGTCCCGGATGATATCAAGGACATGACGAGGAGTCTCGAAATGGTCGAGAGGTAAAGATTGATATATTGGAAGGTTATATACATACACCGGAATGGTTCCAAAGAGGTTCGGGGATTTTTCGGAGTATCGGGAGGTTACCGGAACCCCCCGGGAAAGTTAATGGGCCTCATGGGCCATAGTGGAGAGGAGGAGGCAGGCCACAGGAGGTGGCACGCCTCCTCCCCCCGCCAATCTGAATTGGACAAGGGGTGGGCGGCGTGGCCCCCCTTTCCTTCCCCCTCTCCACCTCTTTCCCCTTTCCTCATCCGTTGGAAGGAATGGGGGGAGTCGACTAAGACAAGGAGTTCTAGTGGGACTCCCCCCACTTGGCGCGCCCCCTAGGGCCGACCGGCCTTGTAACGCCCCTGATTTGACCGTACACTAATCATACACGCAAATGTGTACGATCAAGATCAAGGACTCATGGGAAGATATCACAACACAACTCTAGACACAAATTAAAATAATACAAGCTTTATATTACAGGCCAGGGGCCTCGAGGGCTCGAATACACAAGAGTCAGCGAAATCAATAATATCTGAGTACATACATTAGTTAAACAAGTTTGCCTTAAGAAGGCTAGCACAAAAGTAGAAATGATTGAAAAGGCAAGGCGTCCTGCTTGGGACCTCCTAACTAATCCTCGAAGCCAAACTCCACGTAGAAACATCCTTGGGATCCTCTGGCTCCTGGACTCCATCATATGACCGCAATAACCGGGAAAAGGGGGAAAAGAAGTAGCAAAGCAACCGTGTGTACTCATCCGAAGTACTCGCAAGCAAGGATCTACACTACATATGCATTGGTATCAATGAAATGGGTAGTATCGATGGACTGAACTAGCTTTTGGCAGACTCCATCTTGAAGCGTAGAGAAGATAATAGATGGTAAGTTCACCAAGTATCATCGTATAGCATAATCCTACCCAGCGATCCTCTCCTCGTCGCCCTGTTAGAGAGCGATCACCGGGTTGTATCTGGCACTTGAAAGGGTGTGTTTTATTAAGTATCCGGTTCTAGTTGTCATAATATCGAGGTACAACTCCGGGTTGTCCTTTTACCAAGGGACACGACTATTCGAATAGATAAACTTCCCTGTAAGGGTGCACCACATTTCCCAACACGCTCGATCTCTCTGGCCGGACACACTTTCCTGGGTCATGGCCGGCCTCGGAAGATCAACACATCGCAACCCTACCTAGGCACAACAGAGAGGTCAGCACGCCAGTCAAAATCCAATGTGTGGAGGGGTCCAGGCCCATCGCCCATTGCACACCTGCACATTGCGAGGGCGACCGGAAGCAGACCTAGCCTCCCTAATACAAGAGCAGGCGTTCCAGTCCAATCCGGCGCGCGCCGCTCAGTCGCTGATGTCAAGAAGGCTTCGGCTAATACCACGACGTCGAATGCCCATAACTGTTCCCGCGTAGTTGGTTAGTGCGTATAGGCCAGTGGCCAGACTCAGATCAAATACCAAGATCTCATTAAGTGTGTTATTTTGAAGTAACAGTGGATGCTGACCAGGGCCAAGCCCACCCCTCTCCTAGGTGGTCTCAACCTGCCCTGTCGCTCCACCACAAAGTAACAGTCGAGGGCCGTCGGGAGCTCAGGCCCACCACTACCTAGATGGAGCCACCTGTCCTTTCAGCCCCCACATCGGAATCACATGCGGGTACTCTACGAGCCGATCCGACTTTAGTCACCACCTCATAGTATGTATGTATGTATATACCCGTGATCACCTCCCGATTGATCACGGCCCAATAGTATGGCATGGCAGACGGACAAGAATGTAGGGCCACTGATGAAGTACTAGCAACCTATACTAAGCATTAGGATAACAAGTAAAGGTATCAACAATTGTAGCAACAATGACAGGCTATGCAACATAATAGTAGATATCGAATCAACAACAGTAGCAAACCTAATGCAATAATAAGAGAGAATAGAGTGGCGATATCTGGTTGATCAAGGGGGGCTTGCCTGGTTGCTCTGGCAAGAAGGAGGGGTCGTCAACACCGTACTCGTACTGGGTAGCAGCGGCGTTGGTCTTAATGTCTAACGAGAGAAGAGGGGGAGGAAACAATAAGTGTAATGCAAACACAAGTATGACGATGCATGACATGACATATAACGGTGCTAGGAGTGCCCTAACATGGTAGGATGTCATACCGACAAAGGGGAGAAACATTCGGGAAAGTATTCCCGGTGTTTGAGGTTTTCGGACAGATGAACCAGAGGTGGATTGCTGCATGTTCGCTATGCTAGGGAAGTGCGGCGGACGAATGGACTGCATATTCGGATTTGTCTCGTCATTCTGAGAAACTTTCATGTAAAAAGTTTTTTCATCCGAGTTACGGATTAGTTTATATGATTTTTTAAAAAGATTTAAACATTTTCTGAAATTTGAATTAATTCAAAATAAATAAATAAATAAATAAATAAATAAAGAGGTAAAATGCTATGGATACACACATTGTGTACCCAGCTGTTTGCATGTGTGGCTGACAATGGGTCCTGTTGACTGCTGAGTCAGCAGTCAACAGTCATGGTTGATTGGTCAAACTGACCAGGGTGGACCCACCTATCATTGGCTGATATTTAACAATGTTTTTATTAGCTATTTTAGTTAATAGGGAGGGCCCATTTGTCATACACTATTAAGGGGGGTTATTGCATTAATCTAGATTAGGCCCCGGCCCCATTAACATAACAGGGGAGGTTAGTTCCTAATTAAACCAGCGGGCCCACATGTCAGGGGGGCCAAGCGGCCAAAACACATGCACACGCAGTGGTGCATGCCGGCAACCACCCAACGCGGCGGCGTACACCGATCTCATCGCTCCGGCGACCAAACGCCACGCAGAGACGACCCACCGAACGGGCGCGGTGGCCCGCATCCACCGGTGGCCACGGTTTGAGCGAGGATGGACGGCATGCGAGCCTACGCGGGCGCGGAGCGTGAGCAGAGGCGAACGACAGGCTCACAACTAGGGAGCAGTGCGGTCATGGTCGGGGCAGGGGGGTCGCACTGTGGGGTGGCAGGGGCGCGGTTCACGGCAGCGCCAAAGCCGGAGCGGTGGGGGTGAGCGCGCGAGCGGGCGGCAGCCTAGGCAGGAACGGGACTACCAGGGGCGTGCGGGAGCACAGACGGGCGCAGCCAGGAACGACCACGGCACGCGCACGCGGCCACTGCAGTTGCGGGAGCAGGAGACGGTGGCGGGGGCAGCAAGCCGCAGCGCGCAGGGCTGGGAGGCGGCTGCGGGCGCCCGAGCGGCCAGGCGGGATGCGGCCTGAGCGTGGCGACGATGGACAAGAGTGGGGCTGGGCACATCTGAATAGGAAGAGGGGCACGGGAAGAGAGGGGGGCTAGCTCACGGGCGTTGCAGGTGTACACCGGCGAGGTTCGGGGAAGCTGGTTAAGGAGGAGGTCAGGGAGGCCACAAGTGATGGCGGGGTGGCGCCGGCGACGTGGTGGTGGTCCGCGACGGCGTCCGGGCGCCCGGGGCACCCAGATCCAACACTGGGAGGAGGAGGAGCCGGGGATCAAGGGGGGAAATGGATCAGGGGGATTAGGGTTTGGTGAGGTGGCCCATATAGGCCAGGGCGACGTGGTGGGCCGGCTGGGCCATTTGGCCCAGTTTGGCAAGGGGAGACCTTTTTCTCTTTTGTTTTGCTTTATTTGTTTTCTTTACTTTTTATTTATTCTTTCCGGTTTCTTTTAGTTTCTTTTTAAATTTAGTTTTACAAAAAGTACCGCTAACACCTAATTTGGTATTAATAAATATACTACAACCACATCAATTATGCCACCCAAATAAAGTAGTTTAATATTTTATTAATTTCAAAAGGCATTTAATTAATTGTTTTTGCTACTATTTTACTTATTTTAGAGTAGTTAAACATTTTATAAAAATGTGGTTTCTCCACCATAATTTCCTATGCATTATTTGGCACAAACCGAATATTTTAGTTTTAATATTTGAAAACTTTTGCCGTTTGACTTGATTTTAAATTTTGAATTCGAACGGGATTGAATCATCGGGAGATTAACAACAGCAACCGAGGTGACGTGGCATCATTTACAGAGGTTCACTATAGCTTAATTATCTGGGCGTTACAATTCTCCTACACTACAAGAAATCTCGTCTCGAGATTTAAGAGGTGTATAAGAGGGGGGGGGGGAGTTCTGGTTACGAAATCCTAATGATTCTTCTCGATCTTGGTTGCTCTTCTCGAAGAGGTCGATCCATTACGTTAATGTCTTCATTTCCTTGCTTCAGGTCATCACGATGAAGCCCGCATCCTTTCATCACGATCTCCATCGTACTGACGAAAAGGATAAGTGGTAGCTTCGAAAGGATGGAACTCTACAAGGTTTCTTATCTGTAGATAATATCGGGGAAGGTGGCGGAAAGTAACCCTCGAATCTAAACTTAAGAAAATATCAAGAGCAAAGTAAGGAGGTATCATGGGAAGTTTCAAGCAGGTAGGCAATCGTTCTTTGCCTGAAACAAAGTGTGAAAGGGGTCCAGAGCAACGAGAATAAGTATTGCGTCTGATACCAGAAACATCTGTAGGACGGTGAGTTGTGAATTATATACGAAGTTAAGTGCAAAGCATACTTCAGAATCAAGGATGTACAAGAGAGTCAGGTTTCGATCCTGTGGAACTGTGGGTTATGTGCCCACCACGTGGGTTAAAAGTAGGAGGAGCAGTGACATCTTGCATGGTCATGATAGCAAAGCATGTCAGAGGGTAGCCTGTCGATTATGTCGGCAACAACGTCGGTACCATGGGCGAGGGACAAAGAGAACCATTTTCCTGCTCATTGAACGAGGCCGACCAATAGGCAAAGTTCTCGTCCATCAGTGGCTACCGAAATGTCATCAACAATAGTAACATGGTCTTGCTGACAGAATTGTACACCGAGGTGTTTACATAAACAGGGGAATATTACTGCTTAGATCATATAGATCACAAGAAACGTTAAACCAAAGGAAAATATGATTATCAGATTAAATAGAACAATGGAAAGGAAAATGTGTTTAAACACATATTTCAGGGGTATATCCTTCCTAAGGACAAGCAGAGCATGATAACCATGACATGATATTAAGTAGAAAACCTGTTAGGTGAGGGGAGAGAAATTTCATGACAATACCCATGCAATGATGTTTGGATAATTGAGCAAGAAACATTTAGCATTGGGCTTCAAATGGTCTTGCTGAAAATCGGAGTACCACAGACATGCTTCGACATAGCAGTGACATGGTCTTCAAGCAAAGGTCGGACTTTGGATACTCAAAGGATTCATCAGGAACAACTTATAGACTAAGTCTTACAATTTCCTCATGGAAGAATGGTTAACCTTGCTAAAAAGGAAGAACCATAACAATAGGTCCTTCGGCCAGGTGTGCTAGGTATGACATCACCTTACCGGGCTATATAAATACCAATGTTATGACTCTTGGAGGATGCTCGAACCACCATATCTGATCGAGATTCAGATCTGATTGGCATTAGGATACCTCAGACTCAGGATGCCTAAGAAGAAAAGGTGCCACACAAATTGACGAGATGACATCATAAGATTCTTGGGAAATGAACTATGGAAGCAAGTTCTGAATCATGCGTTCATCATTAAACCAAGGAGGGGATAAGGAGGTGGCTGATGATCTCAGCGATAATTCATTGGGATTTCCAAAGATGGATTTCCACAACTATGTGAACAAGGGGATAACATTTGTCGGATCAAATGATATAATGAGGTATGCTCAAGCGAAACATACACAATTAAACATTGGTTGAAAAGTGCACCCGAAATATGGGCTTAGGTAGTACGATCAATGTTAGAATGGTGATTCAATAACCAATGGTCTAAGAATGAAATATCGACCATTAACTTCAAAGCAATAGGGTTGCTAAAACTTTTGAAGTGGCACATCATAGTTCATTTGTCAGTTTTCCGGTTAGAAACAACACAGGGACCAAGGAATGAATGGATATGGCAAGAAGTATCACCTATATCAATAATTCTTAAGAGGTGGTGAAATTCTCACGACATTCTTGACATAAAAGATGGTAATACTCCAAGGTAAAGAAGAACAAATGTTCGATATCAAGGAACTCAAGGTTTAACACAGAACACGAACAAGTTTGTGTTGGAGGGAAGGCAATAAAGTGGTCGATGACAACACGAATCATCGAGGGCAAGGATAGTATTTCTCATCATGAATTCAATTGATATCTTGGAAGAGCTCAGAATGCTGATGATGATCACGACACATGTGTCGAGAGATTTCATGAAGATGTAATCGATCGGCGATGACATCAAGTTAAAGGAATGATGAAGCGAAAGGTTATTGGAACCATGGGTACGCCACAAACTCGAAATCAAGTTTGTTGTTCAAGGATAAATGATATGACGAGGAAGATCGACGTAAGATTATCTCATCGCCGAAATTTGTGCTCCAGAAAGAAGGACCATGTAGCACAGTTAAAATTAGCACGATCATGAAGTAACCGATTAGGCTAGGAGTGACGTGATGGAGTATTAAACGTCTCAACAACAAAGTACTAGGAGTATTGAATCACAGTGTTGATTTGATTCACTAATCGGTGTTCTCGGTTGACAACAACCTAGAACCTGTGGAGTGACAATGATGGGGAAAGCTACTACTTCATCAGAAATTCATAACATGTAGTGCAATGGGGTGATATCCTTGAGATACCAGGGGGTAATACTCGAAGGTAGATCAAACTAGAGGTTGGGCAGGCGTACTAATCTGAGAAGGCAAGTATTTTACATGTGCGAGAAATGGGATAAAAGAAAGACAATATGGTCGAAACCATGATTGCAAAAGACCAAATCCCATATATAATATGAACTTATACCAAGGGAATAATTAATTTAAGAGAAGCTTCCATGATAAGATCTACATCGTGTCCATGGGAATGAACACAAAGTTCAAGGTCAGACTCCCACTTCTTCAATGTATAACCTTCCATTCACTTGTCGTGTTTCAAACATGACATTAGTTGTTGAAAGTTTTACCTGGTGCAATACCAGATAAGTATGACCCAAAAAATCTTACGGGTTCACACAGATTAGGGAAGGCGTTGGTTCAACCCATCGGGGCATTTTAGGAACATATACCACAAACTTCAGAGTAAATCATACAAGCTCAAAAGTAGAGCATGGTTAACAAAACAGAGTATAAAATTTACCAAAGGCATAATATACCCATGGAAAGGCTCACAAGGTTATTGAATATGAAGGACGTTGTCGAATAATAATCCAACAAGGAGTCTTACGGTCTATAACGGAGCTGATGCGATTATTGGTACTCTATCAAAGGAAGAAGGAATGAAAGGGCATCAGATTATAGAAACAACTGAATAATCCAAAGCTCAAATGTAAAGGAATTATCATTTCCAAATCAAGGGATTAGAAGCCAACGCTCTAATTAATAATGGATAAGTTGAATAGACTTAGGGGTACAATCGACAACAATTGGATTGGTCGATAACCAACTCATGTTTAAAATGATGTCTGAGCTGGAAGGATGAATTCTAGGATCTGATTGAGGATTGTGATCATTCGCAGCATTTTGAATCAACAGACTCAAAATGATAATGACAAGGGATGCCAATAATATTATGGGACTTATGGGATTAACCATAAAGCAAGCAAGAATTTCAAGAGCAGTAGGTTGTTGAGGATTTTTGGAAGATCGAATGGTATTTGGGAGACTTCTATGAAATATATGAAAAACTGGGAATGAGCGGATACTCGATAAGTGCGAGAAATTATCCATAGGGGTATTCAGGTTGCATAGAACTGCAAGGCAGTAAGCACAAAGTATTCTCGAAACAATAAAAAGAATTTTAAGGTATCTTTTAATAACAAGATCAACGGGGAATGATAGTAAGAATGGCAAGTGTACGTGGTTATCCATAGAGGTTTATCAATGGAAGGGAATTGCAAAAGCGATGGCACTAAGTCTCAAGAGAACATCGTAGAGTGTCTTCGGAATCTTCTGGTGCAGCAGACGATCATTGGTAATAAGGGGCTCTCCAGTTGGAAGTGATCATGAGATCCTAATGTTAGAGTTAGCAAAATTCATTTAACCCAAATAGAAGAGAGATCAGAGTCCCAGAGTAAAGATTGGGGAATAAAAGATCCTAATACCACCCAATGGCGACGTGGGCCCCTAAGCCACACAACCATGTTAGTAAAAGTTTTGCAATGAATAGACTGAACTTCAGCCAAGGAGTTGGAAGGGAGATTCCTACAGGTAGTCGGCTCCGATACCAACTTGTGACGCCCCCGATTTGACCGTACACTAATCATACACGCAAATGTGTACGATCAAGATCAAGGACTCACGGGAAGATATCACAACACAACTGTAGACACAAATTAAAATAATACAAGCTTTATATTACAAGCCAGGGGCCTCGAGGGCTCTAATACATAAGCTCGAATACACAAGAGTCAGCGGAAGCAATAATATCTGAGTACAGACACAAGTTAAACAAGTTTGCCTTAATAAGGCTAGCACAAAAGTAGCAACGATCGAAAAGGCAAGGCCTCCTTCCTAGGACCTCCTAACTACTCCTCGAAGCCAAACTCCACGTAGAAACATCCTTGGGATCCTCTGGCTCCTGGACTCCATCATATGATCGCAATAATTGGGAAAAGGGGGAAAAGAATTAGCAAAGCAACCGTGAGTACTCATCCAAAGTACTCGCTAGCAAGGATCTACACTACATATGCATTGGTATCAATGAAATGGGTAGTATCGATGGACTGAGCTGAAGAATGCCAGAATAAGAGGGGGATAGCTAGTCCTATCGAAGACTACGCTTCTAGCAGCCTCCATCTTGAAGCATAGAGAAGAGAGTAGATGGTAAGTTCACCAAGTATCATCGTATAGCATACTCCTACGCGACGATCCTCTCCTCGTCGCTCTATTAGAGAGCGATCACCGGGTTGTATCTGGCACTTGAAAGGGTGTGTTTTATTAAGTATCCGGTTATATTTTTCATAAGGTCGAGGTACAACTCCAGGTCATCCTTTTACCGCGGGACACGACTATTCGAATAGATAAACTTCCCTGGAGGGGTGTACCACATTTCCAACACGCTCGATCCCTCTGGCCGGACACACTTTCCTGGGTCATGCCCGACCTCGGAAGATCAACATGTCGCAGCCCTACCAAGGCACAACAGAGAGGTCAACACGCCGGTCTAAATCCTATGCGCGCTGGGGTCTGGGCCCATCGCCCATTGCACACCTACACGTTGCGAGGGCGTCCGGAAGCAGACCTATCCTCCCTAATACAAGAGCAGGCGTTCCAGTCCAATCCGGCGCGTGCCGCTCAGTCGCTAACGTCAAGAAGGCTTCGGCTGATACCACGACGTCGAATGCCCATAACTATTCCCGCGTAGTTGGTTAGTGTGTATAGGCCAGTGTCCAGACTCAGATCAAATACCAAGATCTCGTTAAGCGTGTTATTTTGAAGTAACCGTGGACGCCGACCAGGGCCAGGCCCACCCCTCTCCTAGGTGGTCTCAACCTGCGCTATCGCTCCACCACAAAGTAACAATCGGGGGCGTTCAGGAACTCAGGCCCACCACTGCCTGGATGGAGCCACCTGTCCTTTCAGCCCACACATCGGAATCACATGCGGGTACTCTACGAGCCGACTCAACTTTAGTCACCACCTATATAGTATGTATGTATGTATGTATGTATGTATCTATGTATGTATGTATGTATGTATGTATATACCCGTGATCACCTCTCGAGTGATCACGGCCTGATAGTATAACATGGCAGACGAACAAGAATGTAGGGCCACTGATGATGTACTAGCAACCTATACTAAGCATTAGTATAACAGGTAAAGGTATCAACAATTGTAGCAACAATGACAGGCTATGCAACAAAATAGGAGCTATCGAATCAACAACAGTTGCAAACATAATGCAAAAATAAGAGAGAACAGAGTGGGCGATATCTGGTTGATCAAGGGGGGGCTTGCCTGGTTGCTCTAGCAAGAAGGAGGGGTCGTCAACACCATACTCGTACTGGGTAGCAGCGGCAGTCTCGATGTCTAACGAGAGAAGAGTGGGAGGAAACAATAAGTATAATGCAAACACAAGCATGACGATGCATGACATGACATATAACGGTGCTAGGAGTGCCCTAACACGGTAGGAGGTGATACTGACAAAGGGGAGAAACATCCGGAAAAGTATTCCCGATGTTTGACGTTTTCAGACAGATGAACCAGAGGTGGATTGTTGCATGTTCGCTATGCTAGGGACGTGCGGCGGACGAACGGACTGCGACTTCGAATTCGTCTCGTCGTTCTGAGCAACTTTCATGTACAAAGTTTTTTCATCCGAGTTACATATTAGTTTATATGGTTTTTTAAAGATTTAAACATTTTCTAAAATTTGAAATAATTTGAAATAAATAAATAAATAAGTAAAGAGGTAAAATGCTATGGGTACACATTGTGTACCCAGCTGTTTGCATATGTGGTCAGCAGTCAACAGTCACGGTTGACTAGTCAAACTGACCAAGGTGGACCTACCTTTCATTAGCTGATATTTAACGGTGTTTTTATTAGCTATTTTAGTTAATAGGGAGGGCCCATTTGTCATACACTATTAAGGGGGGTTATTTCATTAACTAGTAAAACGCCCGTGCGTTGCTACGGGCTATATTGTATATAAATGAATCTGACAAATCATTGATATTGAAGCTTATTTCTCTCTCATACACCAACCTCAAGGTTGACAGCAGGTTCCCGCGATCTAGTGTAGCAACATAAAAACTCCACCCCATGACACACCCTTATGTTTTCCTGTCGGACCCTCCCCTTCCACTCGGTTTTCGCTGTAGTGAGACATTTCTCGCTGGAGCCCTCTCCTTTAAAACGGGATGATGCCCACCTCACCTTCTCCATCACGGCCTCTCTCCTTCACACCATACTTCCCCATGGAGGGATTGCATTTAGACGTCAAAAAAATCGATGGCGAGGGAGTCATGGAGGAGGGGTAGAGAACGAACCGGTGAAAGCCAAAAAAACCTGCGTACAATGTTCGCTCCGCCTGGGTCATAGAGGAGTCCCCCTGGTAGAGGAGTTTGGGGAGAAGAGGAGGGCGACGCGAGGACACGTCGGGAGGATCGCAAGGAAGGCACGCTGGTAGAGGAGATCAGGGAGAAGAGGACGGCAGTGCGAGGACGTCGGGATTATCGCGAGGAGGGAAGGCGGTGGGAGGATTGCGTTCACATACACGTTAATGGGCCAGCCCAATGCTGTGATGTTATGGCGTCAAAGGTGGGCGAAAGATAGGAGTGGTGGGATGAGGTGAAGTGAGGCGACTACCAACTAAGACATTAGTAGTAGAGATTACTGAGAGTTGGTATAACATACATAATCCTTATGGAAAATGTTAGGCTGAATCTTTGAGTAAGTGAATCTATCTTGTAAACTCCATTGTAGACCATGCGTACACATTATTCTCCAGAAGAACTGGTGCAGATTATTTGAAGGAGCTTGATATCCCATAGACCATAGTCCTCGTGTAGTCTTGCATTGAAAGATATAGGCATGTAAGACAGTTGGCTTGGAATGAAATAGATAATTAAATGGAAAAGAGAAGAACTGAAATGAGGTAGAACTTCCAGTAGGGTCACATTTCATTACTCAGACTAACCAAAAGTTTCAGAACCGAGTTCTTGGAGCTCTTTGTCTTTGAGGTCATCGTTCTTTATAATCTAAAACGTGAACATTTGGTTGGTAAAGAACATTACGTGTTAAATATGACATGTTATAGCAAGCCTAATATCAGGACCATCTCTCATGGGCACAATCAACTCCCTAAAGCCTCTTTTTTTATCAGATGCATAATGCACATCACTTACCGAGGAAGATTTTAATCTCTTCAACATAACAATCGGCATCCCTTGTCAAAGCTCACACCAAAATAACTGCACGTGTAATCATTCTACCCTTTGATTGATAGACTGAATGTCACATCCTAGTTAGCCATGCATTAGAGTGTTGCATCATGTTTACTCTTTCATCAGAAACCTGAAATGGGGATGACAGAACCCCCAGCCCCCTCTGAAACCAACTAGGGTTACTAAAACTAATTTTCAATGAACCTGAAATGCCCTTCTAAAATGCCCATCATTTTTGTCTTGGTTCAGAACCTCTGCCAAAAGTGGTGCACATTTTTCTAGGCCAGCTTAGGGTTTTTGAATTAAATCATAAATATTTGAATTTGGGCATTTAAAATTATATAAAATATTTAAATGCTCAAATATCTCCAAACTAAAATGTTTCATGTTGGAAATAATCCAACTATGGACCAGGAGTAGTTTGGTGATTTTAGGAGTTGCCTAAGTATTTTATTTAATTCAACAAAGTTGCAGAAATATTAAAAAAACAGAAAACAGAAGAAAATGGGAAAAGCTTACCTGGCGCCCAGCACCCGGCCCACCTGCCGGCCCAGCACAGCACCGCGCCAGCGAGCTGCTTGCCGGCCAGGCAGGTAGGCAGGTGCTCGACGGCGAGCACCGCATGGGTGCCACGCACCTGCTCGCCGCCTCGCCGCCTTCCTCGGCCGGCTAACGCCGTGAATCGGCCTCCCTCTCTTCCCCGAACCCCCCAGACACCCCCTCTCCTCTCCAGCTCCTCCCCCTCGCACGCCCCAGCCATGGCCGACGCCATCGCCGCCACCCCCTCGCCGTAGCCACGCCCTCCGTCCACCCCACGCCGTGCCACCGTGTCCAGGAGCTCCGCCGCCGTCCACTTCATCGAGCTAGCCGAGCCCCGTGTGCTTGTGCGGCCCGAGACCACCGCACCGACCTCGCCCGAGCTCGCCGTCGCCGGAGATCCCCTTCAACGCCGTCGCCGCCTCAGCTCGTCCCCGACCCCACCGGTGGCCTCTACGGGAGCGCTGTGAACCTAGCTACTCCTCCGACCCTCCCTGTCTCATTCCCGAGCCGTGTAGCCACCGCACGAGGATCACACGCCCGCACCGCCGCGGATCTCGTCGCCGACGTGCTTCCGGCCACCCTCCGGCCACAAGCTGGTGTCCATCTTACTCACCGAGTCCCGCAGCACCTAGCTAGCCACTCCCCGAGCCTCACCGACCCCTCTAGCGCCAAGTTCATCTTCGGCCGAACCCCGGTGGCCGCCAAAGTCGTCGCCGGCGCCAACTCCGGCCACCCCGACCCCAACGGACTCCGCCAAGAGTTGCGGCTTGTCCTCAGCTCCACTCCGGTGGTCTCCGCGAACCATTTGGTGGCCGAAACGGCCAAAACCACTCCCGTCGCCGCGTCGGGCTCGCCGGCGGCTAAACGCCGGCGCCGCTGGCATTGACTTTGACCACGGGTGGGCCCTGGTTGACTCCCCTGAGTCAATGACAGGTGGGGCCCAGCCCTGTTAATTAAACAGGTTTACTTTTAGTTAAACTTTAATTAAATTAATCACCCTGACATGCGGGACCCACTGTCAGATTTGACCGGACGTGTTCCGTTGACCTGCTGACGTCACACTGACGTCAGGCTGACGCAATAATTGATTTTCTGGAATTATTCTAATATAGGAAATTCCAGAATATATTTTAAACTTCAAAAATTCATAACTTTTATTCTGTAACTCCAAATCAGACAAATTATATATGAAAAATGATCAGAAAAATCCAATCTATCCATCTGTACTATTTTCATACATGATTAACCAAGTTAACTTGATGTTTAATGCAGAACAAGGAAAAGCACTTTAAAAGGCCATGTTTGAGTTTGAAAATTTGAATCTTTGATTCAAATTGGTTCAAACCCCTCTGGTTTTAGTTACATTAGCCCAACACACTCATATTGCCATGTTTCATGCATGCATCATATTGTTGCACATTGTTTGGTGATGGTTGTGTATCGGTGTCCTTTGCGACAGGTTCTGCCTCCGAGGAGTATCGTAATTACCCTAACGAAGAACCATATCAGTGCATCGAACCATCAGGCAAGCAACCAACCATTTGATCATATCGATACAATCCCATGTTCTCGCTCCTGCTCTCTTTTACTGCATTAAGACAACGCGTTTCAAACTGCTGTGTGCTACGGTAGTTGAACCCATTTCCTCTGCATGACCTGTCATTGCCACAGTAACTAGATGAAACCCACTAGCATGTGTAGGAGTTGATTGAGCCATATGTATGTGTTGTTCCTACCTTGCTATGCCTGCTATGCTTAGAGTCGTGTCAGGTCTGGTTCATCTGGGTGATGGCTAGAGTGAAATGATTATGTCGGTAATGAGAGTGGTGTGGTGAACACGATCTGGTAAAGGTATCGATGAGAGGCCATGTAGGAGTACATGGTGGGTTGTTTCATTGAAGCCGACCCTAAGCACTGAGATCTGTATGTGTGATTTAAGATACAACTACTACCATGCATTGGGCCCTGAAATATGACCCCGCTCGACTTCTTAATCACCCTAGCTCTCTGTCCAGGAGTTGCAAGTAGTTTCTGGTGTTTGTAGCCTACTGGAGGCCGTGGACAGCGCTGACCGTAGGGGTGGGCTGTGATGCGGTAGGTACGTGGCACGGTGTACCGAATACCCGTTAGGTATCTCGGGAACCCTGTTCACATCGTTCGGGGCCGTATGGGAAACCTCGGCCGGACTCCCTGCGGATGGAACCTGGATAGGCGATAAACCTGGACTAGAGACTTAAGTGTTTAGGTAGGTCGTGGTCTACACCCACGTCGGCTTTCGCTTGAAGTCTGCCGAGCACATGTCGTGTGCAAACGCTAAGTGGTGGAAACATGTATGAAGAAGTACACCCCTGCAGGGTTATCATGATCTATTCGAATAGCCGCGTCCGCGGTAAAGGACTACTTGGTTGCCTATACAGTTCATAGACAAGTAAATGGAAACTACTAAAAGCCTCAAGATAAGTGTGAGTGCCGAGGATGGCTCTTCCGTAGGAAGACGGAGGCGGATCCTCGGTAGTGTATTGAAGTGGTGAGTAGTGGACTCGTGTACACAAAACCATTTCAAGTTGGAGTCTTGTAGGTTAGCCTAGCCAAGAGTCAAAGCTGGCTTGCTGCAATAACTCCACCAACCCTCCTTGAAAATATGAATGTATGTAGGATCTGATGTAAGTCTTGCTGAGTACCTTTGTACTCATGTTGCTATAATTTACATTTTACAGAAGACGCTGCAACCCCTTCTGATGGGTTCTACGTAGACGTTGACATCAACGAGTAGGCTAAAGGCCCAGGTGGTGATCCTGAGCTTGTGAAGGACCATGTAGTATAGCTAGGCTTTCCAAGCCTCTTTTATTTTACTAGTTGTCTGTACTCAGACAAGTTACTTCCGCTGCTGGTTTGTATGACTGTATGACTTGAATGTTGGGTCGTGCGACCCGTACCTTTGTGTATGTTATGTATGGCTCCCTGAGCCTTAAATAAAGTACTTGTGTCATAGAGTCATGTTGTGATGCTTCGTTGTATTTGCACATATCGAGCATATTGTGTGTATGATTGAAATGCTTGGTATGTGTGGGATCTGACTATCTAGTTGTTTATCTTTAGTAGCCTCTCTTACCGGGAAATGTCTCCTAGTGTTACCGCTGAGCCATGGTAGCTTGCTACTGCTCTGGAACACTTAGGCTGGACGGCATGTGTCCTTCTTCGTTCCTGTGTCTGTCCCTTCGGGGAAATGTCACGCATTGAGTACCGGAGTCCTGTTAGCCCGCTACAGCCCGGTTTACCGGAGTCCTACTAGCCCAGTGCTACAGCCCGGACCCACCTGCTGATGACCGACACGTTCGAAGCTGGGTCATGGATGCCTGTCCCTGTAAGTCTGTGCCACTTTGGGTTTACGACTAGTCATGTCAGCCCGGTCTCCTTATCATATGGATGCTAGCGACACTATCATATACGTGAGCCAAAAGGCGCAAACGGTCCTGGGCAAAGGTAAGGCGACACCCGTGGGGATACCGTGCGTGAGGCCGCAAAGTGATATGAGGTGTTACCGGCTAGATCAGTGTGACATCGAGTCGGGGTCCTGACAGCGTTGGCATCAGAGCCGGACTGCCTGTAGGTTCTCCAAGCCAAACTGGTCGATGTTGAGTCTAGAAATTCTCTAGTTATATGTAGGGGAATTGTTTGTGGGTTGGAACGTAAGGCTCTTTTTACTCCTTTATCTTATAACATTCTGATCTGAGTCAGTCTATTCTTCCACCGGGGGTTAAGGAATTAGGATCTATTCTCTCTATCAGGATCACGTGTTACTAATCAGTAGTACCTTATAAGTTTGATGGATACAAGCCTAGTTCAATTCTACTACCACATTATGTTGCTAGGATGGACTCAGAACTTGATATGATGATGATGAGTGTGTATGCAATCCTTTGTCAAATGTCTCAAAATCCTTGTTGAGCGTTTACAGCTGTTATGCTGCCGAAATTTTGCTAGAAATTCTAATGCCTTTGCATTATGATTATGTTTTCAGATGGCCACTCGCGACCTCAATCAAGTGGTTCGCCTGACTCGATGCCTAGATGTACCCGGCCATACCGCCATGTTGGTCAGGGTAATGACTGAGGCTGGATACCGTTGGTATCCTGAGTACACGGTCGAAGAGCAATTCCGAGACTTTAATCAAAGCCAGTATCTCTGCACTGTCAGGATATTTCCATCTTATCCTGGGTCCACCGAGCCCCTTCACTGCTCCTATGGACTCGGGGTTACTATTGAGATGGCTGTGCAGGACGCCGCCTACTCCATGATGACCATTATGCGGGTCAGATCTGGTCTATTTCGGGACTCTGATTTCCGGTATATGCCAGGATCACTTCCGGGAGCACAAGGGTATCTCCAGGCTATCTATGCTGACCCCACCCAGGAGGATTCACGGACTCACACCACTGCTGAGATGCTCGAGGATAAGGACCGTGAAAATCGGGCCTTGAGGTTAGAGCTCTTCAATACCCGTGCTGACCACTGGGCCACATTGACTCGGTTTGCACCGGCGGTGCAAGCTGGATATTCGAATATGCGCGATCTCTATCCTGTGAGATCTGCTTTGCCAGACGTGATGGGTTGGCGTGATGTAGGAGGCATCACCCCACCTCGCGGTCCCCGCAGGCCACCGTCTGTTGGTCCAAGACCTCATCCTAGTCCCTATGGTCCACAAGCTCCGCGAGATCGTCTGTTTCCGGATGATCATGTTGAGCTTCCAGGCTATGGAGGTGACTTCTACGAGGACTACTACGGATCGGTCTGAGTTAGTGGTAGTATCACTAGTTCGCTCTAGCTGTGTCGTCTATCGTCCCGCGTGACTCGTGGGATATGACCAAGTTTGTAATCTTTCCGGAGGTGTAGAAAAATAATGTATAGGAGCTTGGAATGCCTTCGATGAGATGTAATCCTCTTTTCACCGTAATAGTACGCTGTTGGTCTTGTACTAAACCCTGTATGGTGTGTATGACGATGGAATAAAGAAGCAGTTTCTGTATCTACCATGTCATACGGATGATCATCTTGCATTTCGAGTTATTCCTTACATTCTGTATCCTATGTCGGAATTTTATCATTCTGACTAAATCATTGTCTTGTTTACCTAGGATGGTCAACATGCGCACTAACCCTGCTCCTCAAGAGCAGGCCGAAGGCAGTGAAGTCAGGGATGCAAATCTGCCTCATCCTCCTTCCCTAGCCGAGGTTATGATGGAAGCTGAGAGAAACAAGCGGGAGACCAACCGTTTGTTGGAGCGTATTGAACAGAACACAGCACACCATCAGAGGACTAACGTGGTGTCACTCAGTGATTTTATCAAATTACATCCACCCACGTTCCACCACTCCGTCGAGCCTCTCGACGCTGATGACTGGCTTCGCAGTATTTCTCACAAGCTGCGTTCCGCGCTAGTAGCTGAGGCTGACAAGGTCACCTTTGCTGCATATCATCTTGAAGGCCCCGCCAGTCTATGGTGGGAGAATTATGGAGCTATGCGCCCAGCGGGCCATGTCACTACTTGGGCTGAATTCAGTGAGGCTTTTCGTGAACATCACATTCCGGAGGGTCTCATGGACCGTAAACGTGAGGAATTTTGCAATTTCACCCAAGGCCGACTCTCTGTGGATGCTTACAGCAGGGAGTTTGGTAACCTCGCACGATATGCGACTGAGGAAGTTTCTACTGATGCCAAGAAGCAAGCAAGGTTCCGTAAGGGACTTAGTCCTGAGCTTCGCCGCGACCTCCGTCTGCATGAGTGCACATCTTTTCAGAAGCTTGTTAACAAGGCCATCAGTGCTGAAACTGGTCAGACTGATTATGACGCAACATGCAAGCATGGCCGTGACATGGGTTCCTCATCCGGTGCTGGTCCTCAGAAGCGCCGCGTGTGGGTGCCCAACACCGCCCTGCCACCCAAGTTCACACCGAGGCCATCTTTCCAGGCACCTCGCCCCGTTCAACAGTCTGCACCAGCCAAGCCCTATGGGGGTCCAACCAACAATGCTTCTCCACGTACCAGTTCCGTGACTTGTTTCAAGTGTGGGGAATCTGGCCACTATATGCGTGAGTGTCCCCAGACCAACCCCAACCAATCTGCTAAAGCTGTTGGCCGTGGCAAGCCGACAGGAAAAGTGTTCCACGCCAAGCCGGCCACCGCTACACGTGGCCATGTCAACTGTATCTCAGCCGAGGAAGCTCAAGAGGATCCCAACGTCGTTCTTGGTACGCTTATTGTTAATTGCCACCCGGCATCTGTTCTTTTCGATACAGGAGCCTCTCATTCTTTTATATCCGAAAATTATGCTCGTCTGCATAACATCGCATTCTGTGACATGCCAACCTCTATGGTAATTCAAACTCCGGGATCCAAATGGCAAACTTCTAGAGTAAGCCATGGAAATGAAATCCAAGTCGATAGACTAGTTTTCCTCGCATCTTTGATAGCCCTTAAATCTTCAGATATTAATATCATTTTGGGTATGGACTGGATGTCAGCTCATCAAGCCAAAATTGATTGCTTCTCTAGGACGGTTCAACTCACCCATCCTTCGGGGAAGATAGTCAATGTCTTGACCCGAATAGCCAAGCGACATATATATTCTCTTAATGCCAGCCCTTTGCCAGACCTTGAGGACGTTCCGGTAGTCCGTGACTTCCCGGATGTCTTTCCAGAGGAATTGCCAGGTGTTCCACCCGACAGGGATGTTGAGTTCGTAATAGACCTCATTCCAGGAACCGTTCCGATTGCTAGAAGACCCTATAAGATGGCACCACTAGAACTAGCCGAGCTTAAGAAACAACTCGATGAGTCCTTGAAAAAGGGTTTCATCCGACCTAGTTCATCTCCGTGGGCTTGCCCCGTCCTCTTTGTCAAGAAGAAGGATGGTACGGACCGGATGGTTGTAGATTACCGACCTGTCAATTTGGTCACAATCAAGAACAAATATCCACTCCCCAGGATCAACGACCTGTATGATCAGCTCGCTGGATCCTCAGTCTTCTCCAAGATGGATTTGAGGTTGGGCTACCATCAAATCAAAATCAGAAACGGGGACATTCCTAAAACGGCCTTTGTTACTCGTTATGGGCAATACGAGTACACCGTCATGTCCTTCGGATTAACCAACGCTCCAGCCACCTTTTCTCGGTTAATGAACTCAATCTTCATGGAGTATCTGGATAAATTCGTCGTGGTTTACCTCGATGATATACTCATCTACTCCAAGAACGAGGAAGAACATGCCGAACATCTAAGGCTAGTGTTGAAGAAACTTCGAGAGCATCGTCTTTATGCCAAATTCTCTAAATGTGAATGTTGGTTGTCAGAAGTGACCTATCTGGGTCATGTAATATCTGGTAAAGGTATTGCTGTTAACCCTGAGCGAGTTCAAGCCGTCCTTAATTGGACTCCAGCTGAATCGGTCAAGCAAGTTCGGAGTTTTCTGGGCTTAGCGAGCTATTGTCGTCGCTTTGTTGAGAACTTCTCCAAAGTTGCCAAACCTCTAACCGAACTCCTCAAGAAAGATAAGAAGTTCTAATGGACTCCACAATGTGAGCACAGCTTTCAGGAACTGAAAAGACGCCTGACTTCTGCTCCCGTACTGGTACCGCCAGACTTCTCCAAGGACTTTGTTATCTACTGCGACGCCTCGCGACAAGGACTAGGTTGCATCCTCATGCAAGATCGACACGTAATTGCTTACGCCTCACGGCAATTGCACCCACATGAGGAGAATTATCCTACTCATGATCTAGAGCTTGCAGCCGTAGTCTATGCACTTAAGACCTGGCGACATTACCTCCTCGGTAACCGTTGCGAAATATTCACTGATCACCAAAGTCTGAAGTACATTTTCACCCAACCGGATTTGAATCTCAGGCAAAGACGTTGGGTTGAGTTGATCACATATTTCGACTTAGGAATAACTTACACCCCAGGGAAAGCCAACGTCATGGCTGATGCACTAACTCGTAAATCTTATTGTAACAACCTGATGTTACAACAAAGTCAACCGCTTCTCCATGAGGAATTTCGGAAGCTTAACCTTCACATTGTTCCTCAAGGATTTCTTTCCACCTTGGTGGCGAAACCTACTCTTACGGATCAAATCATCGCTGCCCAGAAGCGAGATAAGGGAATAGCTAAGATCAAGGAGAACATTGCTAGCGGAGGTGCTAGTTGTTTATCCACAAATGATCATGGTGTTGTATACTTTGAGAACCGTTTAGTGGTTCCCAAGAACCAGCATCTATGGCAGTTGATCCTTAAGGAGGCTCATGAATCTCCTCTCACCATTCATCCGGGTAGTACCAAGATGTATCAGGACCTACGCCAGAGGTTCTGGTGGACCAGGATGAAGAGAGAAATTGCTCAGTATATTGCTAATTGCGACGTCTGTCGTCGTGTAAAAGCAGAGCATCAACGGCCTGCTGGCACCCTTCAACCCCTAGCTATTCCTGAATGGAAATGGGATAAAATTGGTATGGATTTCATTACCGGTTTTCCCAGGACCAAGAGAGGGAATAATGCTATCTTCGTCATTGTCGATCGTCTTTCCAAAGTAGCCCATTTCCTACCTGTTCGTGAGAGTATAACCGCTAGTCAGCTGGCAGACTTATACATCTCCCGGATAGTGTCTCTCCATGGTGTTTCTTTGGAAATTAACTCGGATCGAGGAAGTCTTTTCACCTCTCGATTCTGGGAAAGTTTCCAAAATGCTATGGGAACCCGTCTCTCTTTTAGCACCGCTTTCCACCCTCAGTCGAGTGGTCAAGTGGAACGCGTCAACCAGATTCTAGAAGACATGCTTCGAGCCTCTGTTATCTCATTCGGAATGGATTGGGAGAAGTGCCTTCCATTTGCCGAATTCGCTTACAACAACAGCTATCAATCTAGCTTGGGTAAAGCCCCTTTTGAAGTTCTCTATGGACGACGGTGTCGAACACCCCTTAACTGGTCAGAGACCGGGGAAAGACAATTCTTTGGCCCGGATATGATTCAGGAAGCAGAAGAACAAGTTCGCATCGTTCGTGAAAAGTTGAAAACAGCCCAATCTCGTCAAAAGAGTCAATATGACCGAAAACATAAGGCTATGACTTTCGAGGTTGACGAGAAGGCTTATCTTCGGGTCACCCCTCTGAAGGGAACCCATCGTTTCGGTATTAAAGGCAAATTGGCTCCTCGTTACATTGGACCTTTTCGCATTCTCGCCAAACGAGGAGAAGTTGCCTACCAATTGGAACTACCTCCGCACCTCTCCAGAGTCCACGATGTCTTCCACATTTCTCAACTCAGGCGTTGCTTCTCGGATCCTATCCGTGGAGTGGACCACGAAACGCTTGATCTCCAAGATAATCTTACATATCGAGAGTACCCCATTCGTATCCTTGATCAGGCCGAGCGTACCACTCGACGTCATAATATCAAGTTTCTCAAAGTACAATGGCACCATTCTGAGGATGAAGCAACTTGGGAAAGGGAGGATCGTCTTCGACTCGAGTATCCCGCCTTCTTCCCGGAAGAACCCAAATCTCGGGACGAGATTCTTTTGAGTGGGGGGTGAGTTGTCACATCCTAGTTAGCCATGCATTAGAGTGTTGCATCATGTTTACTCTTTCATCAGAAACCTGAAATGGGGATGACAGAACCCCCAGCCCCCTCTGAAACCAACTAGGGTTACTAAAAATAATTTTCAACGAACCTGAAATGCCCTTCTAAAATGCCCATCATTTTTGTCTTGGTTCAGAACCTCTGCCAAAAGTGGTGCACATTTTTCTAGGCCAGCTTAGGGTTTTTGAATTAAATCATAAATATTTGAATTTGGGCATTTAAAATTATATAAAATATTTAAATGCTCAAATATCTCCAAACTAAAATGTTTCATGTTGGAAATAATCCAACTATGGACCAGGAGTAGTTTGGTGATTTTAGGAGTTGCCTAAGTATTTTATTTAATTCAACAAAGTTGCAGAAATATTAAAAAAACAGAAAACAGAAGAAAATGGGAAAAGCATACCTGGCGCCCAGCACCCGGCCCACCTGCCGGCCCAGCCCAGCACCGCGCCAGCGAGCTGCTTGCCGGCCAGGCAGGCAGGCAGGTGCTCGACGGCGAGCACCGCATGGGTGCCACGCACCTGCTCGCCGCCTCGCCGCCTCCCTCGCCCGGCTAACGTCATGAATCGGCCTCCCTCTCTTCCCTGAACCCCCTAGACACCCCCTCTCCTCTCCAGCTCCTCCCCCTCGCACGCCCCAGCCATGGCCGACGCCATCGCCGCCACCCCCTCGCCGTAGCCACGCCCTCCGTCCACCCCACGCCGTGCCACCGTGTCCAGGAGCTCCGCCGCCGTCCACTTCATCGAGCTAGCCGAGCCCCGTGTGCTCGTGCGGCCCGAGACCACCGCACCGACCTCGCCCGAGCTCGCCGTCGCCGGAGATCCCCTTCAACGCCGTCGCCGCCTCAGCTCGTCCCCGACCCCGCCGGTGGCCTCTACGGGAGCGCTGTGAGCCTAGCTACTCCTCCGACCCTCCCTCTCTCATTCCCGAGCCGTGTAGCCACCGCACGAGGATCACACGCCCGCACCGCCGCGGATCTCGTCGCCGACGTGCTTCCGGCCACCCTCCGGCCACAAGCTGGTGTCCATCTTACTCACCGAGTCCCGCAGCACCTAGCTAGCCACTCCCCGAGCCTCACCGACCCCTCTAGCGCCAAGTTCATCTTTGGCCGAACCCCGGTGGCCGCCAAAGTCGTCGCTGGCGCCAACTCCGGCCACCCCGACCCCAACGGACTCCACCAAGAGCTGCGGCTTGTCCTCAGCTCCACTCCGGTGGTCTCCGCGAACCATTTGGTGGCCGAAACGGCCAAAACCACTCCCGCCGCCGCGTCGGGCTCGCCGGCAGCTAAACGCCGGCGCCGCTGGCATTGACTTTGACCACGGGTGGGCCCTGGTTGACTCCCCTGAGTCAATGACAGGTGGGGCCCAGCCCTGTTAATTAAACAGGTTTAGTTTTAATTAAACTTTAATTAAATTAATCACCCTGACATGCGGGACCCACTGTCAGATTTGACCGGACGTGTTCCGTTGACCTGCTGACGTCACACTGACGTCAGGCTGACGCAATAATTGATTTTCTGGAATTATTCTAATATAGGAAATTCCAGAATATATTTTAAACTTCAAAAATTCATAACTTTTATTCTGTAACTCCAAATCAGACAAATTATATATGAAAAATGATCAGAAAAAATCCAATCTATCCATCTGTACTATTTTCATGCATGATTAACCAAGTTAACTTGATGTTTAATGCAGAACAAGGAAAAGCACTTTAAAAGGCCATGTTTGAGTTTGAAAATTTGAATCTTTGATTCAAATTGGTTCAAACCCCTCTGGTTTTAGTTACATTAGCCCAACACACTCATATTGCCATGTTTCATGCATGCATCATATTGTTGCACATTGTTTGGTGATGGTTGTGTATCGGTGTCCTTTGCGACAGGTTCTGCCTCCGAGGAGTATCGTAATTACCCTAACGAAGAACCATATCAGTGCATCGAACCATCAGGCAAGCAACCAACCATTTGATTATATCGATACAATCCCATGTTCTCGCTCCTGCTCTCTTTTACTGCATTAAGACAACGCGTTTCAAACTGCTGTGTGCTACGGTAGTTGAACCCATTTCCTCTGCATGACCTGTCATTGCCACAGTAACTAGATGAAACCCACTAGCATGTGTAGGAGTTGATTGAGCCATATGTATGTGTTGTTCCTACCTTGCTATGCCTGCTATGCTTAGAGTCGTGTCAGGTCTGGTTCATCTGGGTGATGGCTAGAGTGAAATGATTATGTCGGTAATGAGAGTGGTGTGGTGAACACGATCTGGTAAAGGTATCGATGAGAGGCCATGTAGGAGTACATGGTGGGTTGTTTCATTGAAGCCGACCCTAAGCACTGAGATCTGTATGTGTGATTTAAGATACAGCTACTACCATGCATTGGGCCCTGAAATATGACCCCGCTCGACTTCTTAATCACCCTAGCTCTCTGTTCAGGAGTTGCAAGTAGTTTCTGGTGTTTGTAGCCTACTGGAGGCCGTGGACAGCGCTGACCGTAGGGGTGGGCTGTGATGCGGTAGGTACGTGGCATGGTGTACCGAATACCCGTTAGGTATCTCGGGAACCCTGTTCACATCGTTCGGGGCCGTATGGGAAACCTCGGCCGGACTCCCTGCGGATGGAACCTGGATAGGCGATAAACCTGGACTAGAGACTTAAGTGTTTAGGTAGGTCGTGGTCTACACCCACGTCGGCTTTCGCTTGAAGTCTGCCGAGCACATGTCGTGTGCAGACGCTAAGTGGTGGAAACATGTATGAAGAAGTACACCCCTGCAGGGTTATCATGATCTATTCGAATAGCCGCGTCCGCGGTAAAGGACTACTTGGTTGCCTATACAGTTCATAGACAAGTAAATGGAAACTACTAAAAGCCTCAAGATAAGTGTGAGTGCCGAGGATGGCTCTTCCGTAGGAAGACGGAGGCGGATCCTCGGTAGTGTATTGAAGTGGTGAGTAGTGGACTCGTGTACGCAAAACCATTTCAAGTTGGAGTCTCGTAGGTTAGCCTAGCCAAGAGTCAAAGCTGGCTTGCTGCAATAACTCCACCAACCCTCCTTGAAAATATGCATGTATGTAGGATCTGATGTAAGTCTTGCTGAGTACCTTTGTACTCATGTTGCTATAATTTACATTTTACAGAAGACGCTGCAACCCCTTCTGATGGGTTCTACGTAGACGTTGACATCAACGAGTAGGCTAAAGGCCCAGGTGGTGATCCTGAGCTTGTGAAGGACCATGTAGTATAGCTAGGCTTTCCAAGCCTCTTTTATTTTACTAGTTGTCTGTACTCAGACAAGTTACTTCCGCTGCTGGTTTGTATGACTGTATGACTTGAATGCTGGGTCGTGCGACCCGTACCTTTGTGTATGTTATGTATGGCTCCCTGAGCCTTAAATAAAGTACTTGTGTCATAGAGTCATGTTGTGATGCTTCGTTGTATTTGCACATATCGAGCATATTGTGTGTATGATTGAAATGCTTGGTATGTGTGGGATCTGACTATCTAGTTGTTTATCTTTAGTAGCCTCTCTTACCGGGAAATGTCTCCTAGTGTTACCGTTGAGCCATGGTAGCTTGCTAGTGCTCTGGAACACTTAGGCTGGCCGGCATGTGTCCTTCTTCGTTCCTGTGTCTGTCCCTTCGGGGAAATGTCACGCATTGAGTACCGGAGTCCTGTTAGCCCGCTACAGCCCGGTTTACCGGAGTCCTGCTAGCCCAGTGCTACAGCCCGGACCCACCTGCTGATGACCGACACGTTCGAAGCTGGGTCATGGATGCCTGTCCCTGTAAGTCTGTGCCACTTTGGGTTTACGACTAGTCATGTCAGCCCGGTCTCCTTATCATATGGATGCTAGCGACACTATCATATACGTGAGCCAAAAGGCGCAAACGGTCCCGGGCAAAGGTAAGGCGACACCCGTGGGGATACCGTGCGTGAGGCCGCAAAGTGATATGAGGTGTTACCGGCTAGATCAGTGTGACATCGAGTCGGGGTCCTGACACTGAAAATAAGTACACAAAAGATAGGACCTACTGACATTCAAACTTCTGCCACAAGCTCGTTGATGGTCATGCCCCTTCAACATGTTCACACATAGTGCGTCAAAAAATAATATTCCTCCAACCAGCCCATATAGAATGCCTCAAATTGGCATGATAAAACAAATCCAGATTGCATTATTCATTGAAATGATAAAAAATGAAAACATCTCAAACCAATATGTATGTAGAACCTGAAATTATATCTTATGTATCAAAACCACTATACAACCTTCCAAAAAACGAAGGAGGACCATACATAATACAATACTCCTTTCCAGCGCTTTATGTTGCCCGCCTCCCAATGCATCCCTGGTCATCTCCATGGCCTATAGGAGGCGCTTCACCTACAGCAGAATTTCGAGATAGGAATCCCTTCTTCACCTACAGCAAAATTTCGAGATCCCAACACTATCAGGCTAATACAAAGATCCATGAGAAGTGTGAACGCACCAACGTCTCCGGGTATGCATGGACCGTATGGATAACTGATTTGGGAAACGTAGGCAGTGATGCTGGCATGGCCGACGACACATGATGCATCTATAGTGAGACCGACAGTGGCCCAATTCGATAAGCCCGACGGTCGAGTACCTGGAAGGCCAGTAGCCCACGCCCACGACGTTGGCAAAGTAGCACGGGATGACAGCGATGAATCGCTGGGTCACCCGTGTCAGTGACCTCGAAGCGCCGTTGGCGCAAAGGGGAGCATGTTTCCACTGTCGCAGATCTCCCATGCGACATCAATGGTCGACAGCATCGGTCTCTCTCGATGGACCGTATCTTCCCTGTCGCAGTATACGGGGGGAGGGGGTAGGCAGTGCCAAACAGCGGAGGGAGAGGCTTGACCCGGCAGGTTCTTGAGCGGTTTGACAATTCTTTTTTTCAAGGATAGTTGAATGCCCTTGCATTGCTATGGGACATCCAA